>NW_020955424.1:445231-513829 GCF_003031625.1 Empidonax traillii | reverse complement strand
AGAGACCACTCGTGGGCAGATCAGATGCAGCCCGTGAAGTACAGCTCTGTTAAAGCAGTATGTGGGATAATATCTAACTTGAGAACCTTTCCTGCTTCTCTGCAAGCTATTACATCCTATCTAAATATTTTTTATCTGACTCTGTCTTCCTTCACCATACAGAATGTGCTTTCTTGAAAAGATGCCTTTCAGAGACTTTGAGACAGATATCCTTCCAGCTTGCATTGGTTGTGCCTAGGTATGAAGTCCAAAACCAAAATTTATCCAGAAGAATGGATAAATCCTGTTTGGAAATAACAGAATTAAAAAAAAGTCCTTTTTATAGTCACACCAAATCCATATCACAACTGACATGGCAACAAATTTCAACACATTCAGTTTTGAATCCTTGTTTATTGGGCTCATTTACTTAGGACAAAATCCAATTCCTAATCCTGCATTTCCCAGGCCATAGTGTGACTTGGTACAATTCTGCAATACTGATTTCAAACTCATTAAGAAAAAAATCTGCACATTGCATATGTACATGGAAGCAGCCAATAAAGTCCATGCTTTTGCCAGGCCGGTGGGGGAAATTTGCAGTCTTGTTGACACTTCTGAAATGAAAAGGAGAAAAATCTCAACTAGCTGTGCAAGACCAAGAACTCTCCTAAAAGTGTCTTGGATTAACTAGTTTGGAAATGGACCAAACTTGTAATTTCCAGGGAATTAGTTAGAAATTTTCCATCTAAGTTGGAAATAAACTCCATCTAAATGGAAAAAAGATATTGCCAAACTGTTGGGAAATTGTTCATGCCCATCCTCTGTTTTCCTATAGTTCTCTTTTGACCTGACTCATCCCCTCCTGGAATCACTGGATATCCCTCCCCTGGATTTGTTGGAAGCTTATCTGATCCTTAGCTTTTTATCTGAGAATTTTATTTACAATTTTTTGAGTTAATGTAAAAGTAAGTATTTATTGTACAGAGAATAAATACTGAAAAGCAATGGTGTTTTATATAAAAATCATTCTACTGTGGACACTGTGCACACAATCTAATGGAACTCTTAGGAACACATAAGGGAAAGGAAATCCATCACTTTGGGGTGAATATCACGTGTAAGACCTTCGCTACACTGAGATCACACTAAGAAAAACCTATTGTATACATCTTGCATTGAAAACAAAAGGTAGAACTTCATTGAAATAATCATAAAACTATTTTTCCTATACTAACTACAGCTGTGGGGCATGTTTCTATGGAAACAGGTTTCCTTATGTGCTTCTCTATAGCTAAAGGTCTCAAATGGACCTTCTGTCTACTCATTGCCCGTATAAACTGCAGATTCTGTACAATAATCTCTAACACAGATCAGCTGAATCTCCTGATATGTGTCAGAAAACATTATCAGGAGGCAAACACCAGTTATTGCAGGTTCCCATAAATTTATAGATAATCAGGTCCTTAGTGGCAAGTTGGCATCTTAAGTGTAGGGACTGTACTGAGGAGTTTTGATTAGAGGTCATTGTCCTATCCAAAGCTGTAACACACAGCAATGAATTCTGAGGCTTCATCTTTGCTGTACCAAGATTTATTGTTGCTTTGATTTGAATAATTTATGCTGCATACTGCATTCTAGATACCAGATGCTAAAAACAATTTGTTCTTTGTTGACATAAGTAAAACACTTGCAAAACTGCTGATTAAATGAGCCATGCACCTTAGTATTTTCCTTGTAAAATATCACTTAAACCCTCATAGAAAAAGAAGCCATAAGTAAAGCTGATATTTTTTCAGTGATAACTGATAGTACAAGCTAGTTGGTAGACAAAGCCACACAGTGAAAGAGATGTTATTTAAAAACATGATAAATTACCCTTTTTTTTAATATCCTAAAATTTTAAGAAACTAGTCCATACTGTTCATGCTGTCTTCATATTATTCACATTCAGAAGCACTTAAATGTAAAGGTATGTAAAGGCATACAAAGGTATAAATAATTTTTTTTATATGCACCTGTACTGATACAAATCTGTGTACGAATAATGAAGAAGCAGTTAGAGGTGTAGAGACTGGTATGTACACGAGTCGGTCTTATTCAGCTCAGTAAAAGGCAATCTTACATTTATTATAAGAACTGAAAGGGTTGATTTTCAAACTGTGGGATGTTAGTATCGGTAGGGCACAGGCCACCACTATGTACACCATTACCAGAATAAAACAGTGTTATAGCTACTTCTAGTAAACTAGGAAAGTGACAAGCAACAACTTTTGAGTCCATGGTAGTGCATAGAAAGGTAAGACTCATCTTGCTATATAGCTAAGCATGACTCTCAGAATGCTGCTTGGGATTCTTCTCGGCTTGACAAAGAAGGACCTTCAGAAAGTGAAAGGGAGCTATCTCTCTGGGTCATGCAACATGGGCTGAGACTAGTGATATAAGTGAAATAGGACAAATTCCGTGTTGGGGGTCATAACCTCTTTATGCAGTATAGCAGAGGAACCTCATACTACCAGCTTTAACTGGACACCTTACTTTTAGATAAGTAAACATAAGTGTTGTGAATGCAGTTCTAATTTTCATTACCCAATACCTTCAGTGTTGTATTTTAAAACGTGAGTAATTAATACATTTAATTTAAAATCAACTTCACTTTTCATCAGCTACATTCTCAGTTTACTCTTTATGTTTCACTCAGTTCAGGCAAAATAAATGGGCAACTCTGACATTTTAAATAATAATTTCCTCTCTCTGCTTCCATTCTGTGGCATGGGGTTCCTTGGACCTTTTCATGGGAAACCTTTATGGGTTATACTTTACATATATTACGTGGCTGAGAAGTGTACATCCTGTGTTAGTGTGTTTGGATCAACCTGCCTAGGCAGTCCCGCTGAATTCAGGTAGCAGGTGGCATACAGTATTAAGCAAGGACTGTGGGCTGAAACACAGCTCTGCAGATTGAAGACAATGTCCTGCTTTAATATTGTGGGCAAACTATTTGCAGGCCACACACTCAGTCCCTGCTGCTGCCACTGGGTGTTATCAACCAGCCACGTGTTGGAAGGAAAAGTCTATGCTATAAAAGTGGCTACAGATTTCCTGAACTCACTGTTATTATGACTTTTACCAGGGTGGTATGTTCCCGGAATAACCAGGGGCTAGTCTAACCAACTGGGGATCATGTTGTGGCTTCCTGAAGGAGTCTGTATGTGGAATAATTCCATTTACTCCTGTGGAATTTCATTACACCTTTTCCTGGGCATTTAAAAGAGGAGTTTTGCTTGTTTATTTGTCACACCTCCCTCACATAAATTTAGCTCCATGGCTTTTGCTATTGTTCAAATAGCTAGGGCTTTTATTTCCCCCAAATGAGCAGTTAGAAAAGTGTGGAACCCTGAAAACTTTGTAAAAACACATTCAGCACAGGGAAATGCTGTGAAGTGAATAAGGGACTGTGGATGTCATTGGTTCAAATAAGGGGAAACCTGTGGAATCCTGAGGATCCTGAAAAAGGTAAGTTTTGTCAAAAGAGACCTAAATAAATAGACATACACGCAAAAAAAACCCACAAAAAACCAAAACCAAAAACAACAAACAAACAAACAAACCAAAACACAAACCCACAATAAAAACCAAAAACCAACCCTAAAAGCCAAAACCAAATTCTTTTGGCTTATTTATGCTTTTGAATCATTACCAGACACTTTTCAACCACATAGTTTATATCAGCCATCTGAGAATACCTCAGACCAATTAAACATTTCAGAAACCTTATTACAGGTGGTCTTCATTAAAAATTTAAATATCTTTTTAATAAAATTAGGAATTACTTACTAATGAATTACAAGTACAAAAAGATTACAGACAAACATTGCAAATGTATGTACTTATTCCATTTTTAGGTCTCATTCGTTTCACTATTATGTTCACTAGTTTAATACTCTTATCTCCAGACTGCTTCCAATAAGTTCTATGAAGTTGTTAAGGACATATGGCTGAACACCTAAACTTTTGCTACACTGCATTTTTCTTCAGTTTCTTTTTTCCCCCCCCCTTTTTTTTAACATATCCACATACAACCAAGCATATTGATTGTATAGTTAGACCCTGTGCATCTGCTTGAGCTTACTCCCCTTCTCCCAGTAGTCAAACAAGTATCTGCTAAGGTTAAATGAGAAGAAAATGAATAAGCAAGGAAAACTGTATTAAAAAGAAGGCACTCTGGAGCTTAGCAGAGCAGTGGGAGCCAGAAACACCTCTGGTCCATAGCCATCCTTGTCTCTGACAGAAGCTGATTTTGCGGGAGAAGCTTCCAAATCTGAACACCAGCATCTGCAGGTCCCTGAGCGCTGAGTGCTCACCCCTGGCCCTGGAGGCCCTGGTTGCCTGAACCCATGCCAGTGATCTGAAGCCTCCTCAGCTATTGAGCTCAGTCTCTTCTGGTTCCCATCACCTTGAACACTGGTATATCACTAGCTAGCTGCACTTCTGCATTTTCTACTCCAGTGAAGAGCTGCCCTGTTGAAATGGTTTGTTTTCATCATTTATAAATGCCTCTTTCCACTATCACTGTAGCACTTTCCATGTCAGTGTGTGTTTAAGCTATCAACACCTGTATCTCAACTTATCCTTTGAATTATGTAAGAGTTGTAAGGGCTGCCTATCTTAATGTCATCTTCATTAATCAGGCATTTAATTTTGCAGTATATTGCTGCTAAGGGTGAAGAAATGCCTGATTTGGCTTTGGCTTTCACCACAGCTGTTTGCTTCCATCCTTTAGTTGCTACTCTCTGTATCAGGGCTGCAGGAATATGGATAAATTTCCCTTTAAAACCCCTGTGCCAATTTTGGGTCCATTTGTTCCTAATTAGGTGGTATACTACTGCAGCCTTGCAGCAACAATGTTGCAGAGGTCAGGGTGAGACCTTATAGGGAGGATGGGTAATTTTATTTTGCAGTAGAAGTAGTCTGGCTGGCTCGTACTCTCACACTGGACACTCCAATGCCCCAAGTCTTGGGTCCACACAGCCCAACTGGTGTTTCCAGATTCCTGATTCCGTAACACGCAGGACAAGAAGTGTAGCCTGGTGAGTCCTTTAAACCTCTTGGGGGTTTAGAGTTGTGATCATCTGGTTTTTCACATACCCACTTGTAGGAGTTGTCAGTGATTACCATGTTTCCTCTTTTCTGCCTTTGTATCCCACTTCTGTCACCATTAAGATTTATTATCTCTCATTTACCTGTTCTGATTGTTTTGAGGCTCCAATACCACTCTGCTACCCATTTTTTTCTGCTCTTCCTTGTTTTCTAGAACTGAGAAGCTGCACATAGATCTGGCATGACTTCAAGGACCTACTAGTTTAGGTGCCAAAGCCACATATTTCTTCTACCTTTTCTTTCATCTGGTGTTCTCATATTAAATCATCTCCATTCAGACATATTTTAGTATTTCTATTACAGATTTCTACACATTCAGGAAAATAAAGAACTGTAGGAGACCTTGGTGGTCCCCAGGAATGATTTCTGCAGTTCTCTAGAGATCAATTTCTTCTTTGAACATTTTAGTGAAGCTCTGGAGCTTTGCATCATTCTCAAAGAAATCTCTGCTAGATTGCGCTGGGACCAGCTACCCGACACTCAGCGAATCTACTCCAGTCCATCCGCTTGTTCCTTTGCACTTGCCTTGACTATTGAAGGGTTTTAGGTGAGGGTTTGCAGTTCTATCAGTAACAATGCTGGCTTATTTTTATGTGTTTTGAGACAGACTGCAGGTCCTTGATGCTGTGTTTTTCTCTCTGCACAAAAAGGAGACATAAATATATCAAGCATTTGGCATCAATGTAAGAGGTCTGAGTGTGTTTGGCCTAGAATATCTGCTCACAATAACTTTTATTTACTCTTCTCCACAGTCCCACCACCTTGATGATATAAAAGAAAGCAATTAGTATTGCAATTGCCACTTTTTTTTGTGGATGTTACATTGGCAAAAAGTATATATAATTAATTTATTGTTATCTAAATGCTTATTTGCTACCTGTTTTTACACCTGGTATTTCTCCACAGGCTTTTAAGGAGTTCAAGGTTAAATGTGAAGAAAATTAATAACAAAGGAAAACTGCATGAAAAAGAAGGCACCATGGAGCTGAGCAGAGCAGTGGGAACCAGAACTAGTACACTGCTCCTTGCTTTGGAGTAAGTAAACTTTGCTCCTATCTGGCATCATCTATATACTTCATATAGTGGAGAACTAGGTCAGTTTTAAGCTATGCACCACTACTGGTTGTCTTCAATTGCCTTTAGCTCAAGATAACGTTGCTCATTGGATTAATTGAAAAGTATAGCAAGTATGGTTGCAGAGAGCACAATGCCTGAATAAACAACTATATTCCTCCAGTTTTCTGAGGGATGAAAAATCCAGTATTCAGTACTTCCTGCAGAAACTCTGGGGAAGCATCTCATCTCCGTCTGCCGCTCAGGGAAGCATCTCTGTTCCCCAACAGGGGAGTGTATCCCCAGTCTATATTAGTAAGAAGCCCATCCCAGCAGGAGCTGATCTCTAGAGCAAAATCGTGCTTGGAACCCGACACCCAGGTCCTCTGTGTTCTGGGGAGTTTACTTTGGCCTATGTCTAGTCGCCTCCTGGGGAATTAACTCCCATTGCTGATGGGTGTGCACCGAGTCAGCTCCTGGTACACAGATTCCAGAGGTGCCTGGTATTCCTCAGATTTATGTGGTGAGCATACTTCTGGGCTGAGCCAAAAGGCTGGTGTGGACACATGGCAGTCCCTGGTATGGGCTGGATACATCATCCTCTTCTTTGGGAGCAGAGAGGAGAGGAGAGGGACTATGACTGGAGTGGGTGGAGCTATTTGTATGGGCTATAGTAGAGACCAAATTTAAGTACCAACATTAGAAGAACGATAGCTATAGTCTTACTGCATGAAGAGAATATCTTCATGCAGTAAGGGAGAGATGGAGAAAAAGACCCTTAATTAGATGCTTTGAATTGACTATTTGAGGGACTTTCTCCTACTTCTGGGTGTGGCAGTGATGTGGTGATACTAGCCTCAGAAATTAAAAATTTAAGTGTGGTGGTACACTCAGAAATGCAGATGTCTGTCCAGGTTCTGAGCTTGGACTCCTAAATGCAAACAGGGAAATTAGTACGTGAACCCACTTGAAAATTAATTCCCAAGGTCAGTCCTTTGAAAACATCTAGGGAAGAAGGTAGGCAATTACTAAGTATTTCAAGTGCAGTGAAATGTCTAAATTCATTTCCCACTCACAAATGTCAGACCATTCCACCACGAGTGTCTCACTCCAGGATGGAGTGTACGCTGCTGCTCTGGCATGGGCACAGTGGTGACACTAGAGCCTTTCAAATTTTACATGGGGAGTTTGTGGCCTGAATGTGCATCAGAAGCATGATTTTGAGCTGTGATTTTTATAATCATAGGATAATTTAGGTAGAAAAGGACCTCAGTAGGTCACCTAGTCCTGCTTTAAATGGGATCAGCTCTCCAACTAATCCACATGCATTTATAATTGCATTTGTTATGTAATTCCTAGTGAATATTGATTTTTACCCTATACAATATTCTTTGATTAATAGTAGGGATAGGTGTAGATAATTTATTAATTGTAAAAGTCTAATTTTAATAAACTGAGAAAACCTTGCTATTATTCTATAAATACTTCTATAAATTATTCTATAAATAGCTGTGCTTGGAAAACAAATTTCAGAATTTTTCATGATAATTTTGAAAAGATGTTGCTTTTGTCATTCTTTATGTTGCAAATGGCTTACAGTAGCAGACTTAACTCTGATACCTTCTGTTCCCCTTGGCAAGCAGGCAAATCACATGAAGCCACACAGTTTGCATCACACATCTACACTGGAGAAAAAACTTGTAAGTGTTGAGCCTCGTTACTAATCAATTGTCCAACAAAAAAAAAAAAAAGCACAGCAGAGCAATGTTAAGAAATGCCTGTTCAAACACCTCTGCCAAAAACTTTCTTTAACTACAGTTTAGGATTAGCAAGTATACTCATACAATTTCCTCCCATTGGGCCTGTTTTATTTTATAATCACTTTAGAAGTAATAGGAATTGAGCACAATTTCTATTTTACATTTCATCCAATCTATCTATTATGAAAGGATGATGCATCTGAACACAAAGAATCTTGAATCTTAGGAAAAGTATAGGAAGGTTTCCTAGTAATGCACAAATAGACCACAGAGGGAGTTTTCTTCTCTCTCATTCACTACAATTCTCTGAAGGACAGTATAATTTTTGTATCTCCTCCTTCAAACAACATGAAATCTGTGCCCACAGAGCCCAAATATTTGCCATGGGAAAACAAAACAACAAAGAGAAAAATAATAGTTTAAAAAATTTTAGAAAGCAAGGGACAAAACACAACCCTTTTGGCTGTTATTACTACTAAGTTATGTTTAAAATTAATTGCATTTGTTGGCTTCTGGAAAAACAATCATATGACCTATTACATCAAAATTTAAATAAAGAAAATTATTTGGAACAGTCCAATGAATTTTATTCACATATTCATAAAAAGTAGGAATTAGTCAGTCCCAAACCTTTATGCATGCATAGACTGTCCAAACTATGAAGATAGTGGTCCTCTACACTTACTCTCTGCATACCATGCTACATATGCACACAAAGAGAAAGCAAGACTCCTCAAAGGTGCTGAATCCTGCATATCGGTGGCCAAGGTCTGTGCTCACACTGCTCTTTCTGTGTGTGGGGGATAGAGGTAACCTCTGGCAGAGGAACAGCAACACACAGCTGGTGATGGTAACTTTTTAAACTGTTCCAGCTAGATCTGCCAGATTTAATCTGGTCATATGCTGTAATGGAAATAAAAAAGTAATTCCTTAAACCTACCCTCTTGAGTGCACTCTCTAATTTGAGGTGCCTCACCTTTTGATGATTTATGAGATATGAGGGACGTGACTTTTTGAAGAGCACAGTACTTATTATGGTTGAGGACAACAGGAATTGACAATACATACCGCAGTCCAAAATCTGGACACGTTGTCTCTAATTGGAGAGGAAATGCAGACACATACATGACTAGCCACTTTTAAAAGGGTTTTCTTCTTCTCAGCCACCCCGCTGAAGGATTCTTTCATCCTCATTGTGTAAGAATGCATGGGTCCTCTCTTTTTGTGAATCATTCCTTTAAAAATCTCAGGAACCCCTCTGTTGTTCAGTGTTTCAGTCTTTGGAAGAGCAGTTATTTTTGGGTCACTGGTGGTCTGGACTCATCTGGCAAGCAGAACAGGTGTTATGGCTCAGTCTTATGGACAGCAGCAATTACTAAGTATTATTTCTATTTCCTTGTAATCTTGCAAGACCTTGTTCACTGAGGGATAGAGATCCCACAGAGATGCTGTGAAGATACTTTCCTGCATTTGGCTCATGAGAACAAGATGTGATGAGCTGTGTGGCCAAGACAAAAAAAAAAAAAAAAAAAAAAAAAAGAGAGAGAAGAGAGAGAACCTATTAAACTTATTATCTGTGTTATGGAAAATGCCTAAGGGTCCCAAGAAACATAAAACTGCCAAGCAGTAGACACAACAAAAATAGAAGCAATCCCCTAAACTTTTGAGGTGGTGTAGATAAGGCAGAAAAACGAGGAGAAAACAAAACATTCTGTTTAATTCTCACCTTGCAGGTGGGAAACTGAGGCAGAGAAAGATTAAGAAGTGACTTAACAGCACACAGGAAATCCCTGGCACAGCCACAGTTTGCAAACCCCAGATATTCCTGGCCAGCAGCAGCAGCATCACCAAACCCTTTTTTTCCCCCAGACTTATCTCCTTCTGGCTTGCACTGGTGGCTTTTATCTGCACGAAGACTTTCATGTTACTACAGAGCTAGCCTCCTGATTTCTTTTTTTCTGTAAATAAGCTTATATATTAACTATATATTGCACTTCATGCCATACCTGAGATCAAAGTGGGCTTCCTATCAAAGGCAAGTGGTTTAACTTCAGGCAGGTTTAGCTGACCCTTCTCCTTCCCCGGCATGACCCTCCTGAATGCTTGATTGAGTCACGGGAAGGACAGTGATGGCTTGGAGAAAGGCCACAATGACCTCTGCTAATATTAACAAGTTTCACTCCCCATGAACACAGCAAGGATTCATTAGCACAGGGAGGATCCAAAAATATATAGGATGAAGAAAATAGGCAAATTAAAGATGCACTCAATTTTGCCTCCTCTAAAACTGATTCCCAGAGGAGTGCAGTCAATTTAACTAGTTTAAAAAGCTTCAGTGTCTAGAGGCAATGTACTTAACTGTTCCCTTCCTCCTTGCACTTTTAGCACCCAACTCGCTGTCTTTTCCTAGTTGCCAGAAGAGTTTATGCAGGTTTTCCCCCCTGTCCTACAGCCGAACACGGGCTCATTGCATGTTTTCCTGAAACCTTTGGCCCCCATCCATGGGCTTGCTTTCACCAGCAGCCAGCCAGCTCTCATCAACCCACAGCACTGCAGCTGCAGCAAGCTTCTTTTTGGGTTACTCAAGCCTGGAAAGGTACTCAGGGTCTCCAAATCCTTTCATATCCCTCCAGTTGCTCCTTAATGTGTAAAGCAGGAGTGTCCCACCACAGTAATCAATTGATGCTTTCCTTCAGCATGGTCCATACGAGGGTTTCCTTGGAACCTCCCTGCAGCAGGCAGGCAAACCACCAAGAGCTGATAATCTTCTAATTAGTAACACGGAGTGAGTGAATAACTCATGCTTTACAAATAAGTCAGCACACTGAGGTCTCAAGACTCCAGTGTATCCAAAGGAAGCCCGAGAGAAGCTAATTGACATCTGTGGGGGCTACAGGGTCTGTTGGCTGGCCTTGCAGCTCTCCACAGCTGCTCATACATACCCAGAGGAACTAAGGGGAGGCTGCAGGCAGCCAATTTTTAAACAAAACCAGAAACCTCCACAGCCTTGTCAATGGGTGAACATTCGTGTGTGTGGACGTGTAGCAAAGGGTGTAAATGGGAGCGTATGGTGTGATTTGGGTGCGCAGTAGCCTAAGTCCTATTTATTTAGCAACACTGAGGACAGAATTCCCCTCTTGAAGGAAAAATAAATGAATAAACACCCTTGTCTCTGATGGTCATTCTCACCCACTGCTCCAAACAGAGCAATGTTACTATGCCATTAAACCTTTTGCTCCCCAGAGTTTTTCCTCACTCAGCATTAAATGAGAACCCAGTGCAGCAGAGGGATCTGCAGATGTCAGCCCTGGTCCTCCACTTCCTTGGGGTGGATATCAGGAGACCCAGCTAGTTCTGAAGGCCACATCCATACTGTTGAGCATCTGAGCTCTTGTGAGTGAACACTGGTACGGCACTTTTTGCTGCAGGGGTGGAGGTAAAGTTCAACTGAGAAAAAAGGACTATCAGCTGGGAAAGTAAACCTCAAGGCCCCTTCACTTTGAGCACAGGAAGGAAAATATTTCACTTTTGCTGCTTCCAGTACCAGCAGTCCCATCACCAGTCCCACCAGCATCAATCTTTCCACTGGTACTGGAGAGTGACCCCATCACTTTGTATTTATCCCAGAACCATCATCCCTGGGGGCTTCTTGGAAGGCAGCATCATCCCAGGGCCCATTCCATCACCCAAGTTCTGGTGGTGATAACTCCTCTAGGCCAGGCAAAGGCTGTGTGGAACCTGCAGCCTGAACACCTGTCTGCGCCCTTGCTCTCCTTGCAACACAACCAGCAGTGCAGCAGCTTCAATCAGTCATTTCAAAATTTGTAGATTTCACATGGCAAACATGGGGAGCCTTTGAAATGTCAGTAAACCACATGGCAGAGTTTCAGTTTTCCCTGTGTTTCTAAGTCTAGTCAAATCTAGTCTTTAAACATTTCTAAATCCAATTCATCCACAGAAAGCCTGCACACTTGCAGATACTTAGCTTGGAAGATCTCTTTGTTGCCACAGCCTGGCTCTGTATAATACACTCTGGTGAGATGGAGAATTTAGTTCACTTAAAATGACATTACGTTAAGAAACAAGATTGCAATCCTTGAATTACCTTTGTCATTGAAAAAAAAATAAACTGCACTTTTTCAAATCCTATTTAAAGAGACACAACACAAACCCCCATAAGCATAAGTGTCATGACCCAGCGTGCATGGTAGGTGCTCCCAAGGGCTGTGTCCTGTCCCATTCACAAACAGTTCCTGGCATTAAGTGAAGCCAAAGGTGAAGCACAGGCACAATATAAGGGCAAAACACAAGGATAGGATATTCTGGGAGTAACAAAACACTAGGGAAATTAGGAGTGGGATGCATCTGAGGGAGGTTTCAATATGCAATTCAAGGGCTGAGCACATTAAGTGAAGTTTGTCATACCACTTATCCCTCTGTTTTTACTCTGCCAGAGTATGGCTTTTGGTCTACTTCCACTCTTCTTTTTTTGTGCCAGACACCGTACGTTGTGGTGAGGGGCAGCTGAACTCAGATAAAGCTGAGGGTGTCTTACCTGGGTAAACATTCCTCCCACTGACAGGTTTGCTGATGTTGTTTCACTTAGTCGAAAGTTGAGGACATTTGTGGGAAAAGAGCAGCCTTGCTGTGGGACTCGTGACTCCAGGGAGCACTACTGGCTGCACCTCCTCAGGCTGCCTGCCAGGGTGCTAGCCCACTGAGGGGGCCCGAGAGTACAGTAGGGAATTTCATGCCAATGTTAATAAGGTAGAAAGCCAGTAACCCCTTCTTCCCAAAGAGAGGAAGGAAAAGAGGAAGGAGAAAGGAGGACAGGTCAGGTTGTTCTCACCACCGACCCTTTAATACCTCATTTGGCAAGGATCTTAAAAGCGCATCAGACTGCTGTCATATAACTTGTTTGCACCACTTGCTTCTACCTAGAGCTACTGTTCCCTAGCTTCCCACCTCTCCAAGTTTCACCTACAATAATTCCTATCATAAGCACCTCTGCAGAACCCTCCTCTGTATAACACGGGGGGAAGCCCTGCCTGCTGCTGGCCATAGAATGTCTCCATTGTGGCCTAGTGCAGGCACTGTATATAATCTTTCTCTGCCAATATATGTCTTCATGAGCTGCCCCCCCTCCCCCTCCTCAAAATAAAATGACTATTCTTTTCTGCTTTAAGTAGATTTTGTGCAATAAAAAAAATTTTATTGCTTCCAGTAATTGGTATTTAATTTGTAGGCCTTTACAACTTGCAAAGAACAGACTGCTTTAGCTGGAGAGCTGGTCTGTGTGTACACTATGTGGATTTTATTCCACTGGCACTTGCTTACTTTACTAGTGTAAAAGGATACAATTATGGTTTTGCAATCAGAAAGGCTGCAGATAAAGACCTGGAGAGACGTTATAAGGTCCTGGGTCCAATTTGAAGCAGCAGGCAAGACAATATAATTTTAGAGGGCTCTGCCAGCCTCAAACATCAAAACTTGACTTCTGTTAAGTGTTTTCCATTTTACTGTCAAAATATCAAAGGCTGTTATTTAAACCCAGAGTCTCTTAAACTTGATTTTCTTTTTCTCTCCTTTCCCCCCACCGCTTTTATTCCCTTTAACTACCCCAATAAATGGGAGGTGAGGTAACCCGTGAAATGTTAGCTCCCTCACTCCCCACATCACCGTGCAGGGGCAATGAAGCCCTCTGCATCCCTCAATCCCCTTTTTTGGGGTGAAACCTTGCTCCGGCTGGTCCCATTTCCTTCAACGGCGGCCCGGTGGGGTGGGGTGAGGGGGTCTCTCTGTCCATCGAGGGCCGGGGCTGCAGAGGGCGGCAGCCGAGGCCGGTACCAGCTCAGCAAGGAACGGGGAGACGCAGCTTGACACTTCCTCGGGGTAGATGCCGCTGCGACACCCACTGATTGCCTCCCGCGGGTCCGGGCAGAGCTCGGCAGCAGAGACCGGCCTGCACATCTCACCCACACCCAGCCTGAACAAGCGAGGACAGGGGACGAGGAGCGCGTCCATCCTCAGACTCTCCCGGGCACAGCTGCAAAGCCGCTGCCCCGGGCAGGGCAGGGCAGCATCCCGCCCCGTCTGAGACGGGAGCAGCGGGAACCGGCGGAGCTCTGGCCGGGCCGGCGGGCGGAGGAGGGCGGAAGGAGGAAGGGGAGCATCCCACCGCTGTCGCTGGGCCGCGCCAGGCCGCGGAGACCTGCGTGTGGCTGTGCGTGGCTGTGCACGCACTGCTGGGCGGACGGACCCGCCTGTGTGCGGGTGCGTGAGCGCTCCCGCGTGTGTGCGCTGCCCAGGTCCGCGGGGACCCAGGGACCGACCGCCGGACGAGGCGAGCACGCGTGCCGCTTAAAACCACGAGTGTCGCTTCTAATATGCTTTAACTGTGCGGCCCCGGTGGAGCGCGGGTCGGATGGGGGCCCGCACCTCCCACCGGCGCAGCCCCGCGACCCCGGCGGGCTCCGGCGCCCACCCGAGAGAGAGGGCAGGCCTCCCGCTCTGCCCACGGCGGGGGGCAACGGAATAAGCAGGCGGGTGCTCTCGGACGTACCTTATTATTATTTTAAAATATAGCTAAATTCACGGGCTTCTGCTTGCAATAAAGTGGCAAATAAATTATTCCTTCCCTTGAGTATTAAACTACTATCTGATTGAAGTTTACTCTGATATTTCAACAATTTAATTCTGCTAAGGGGAGGCTGGGGGAAGACGGCTGTGCCCTTAACAGAAAAAAAAGACAGAAAGAAAGAATAAATAAATAAATAAATAAATAAATAAATAAACCCTAAATAGTCTTCTGTAGGGAGGAAGTTAATATACTCAATTATTTTCTGAAAAAAGATCATAACATCTGGAAATTGATATCAAATGGTGTACAATCCCTGAGAGACGATAAAATTCCACTGTATAATATTTCCACTAGAAATCTTAATAATCCCATAAATCTTCCTTGTGAATTGGGAAAATGTAACAGTTCATTGAAATACTCATTGGGAAATAATTGAAAAAATGTAATAGTTCACTGAAATATTCGTGGGTTCTTTTCTTTCTTTGGTGCTAGTGCTAACTCTGTGCATGTGTGTAAATATTCCTACTTCGTTTTAAAGACATACACGGAATATTCCCCTGAGCGCTGCATACCATAAAAGAAAAATATGCCCTTTTGACTTATTAATCATTATTACAGAGTTCGAAATTATAGCGTCCCTCGCACATTACTGGAGAAGGCAAACAATTCTCTCTGTGTGTATTTCGTGTTGCTAAATTAAGTACAAACTTTACAGATCTCAACTTCTTTTTTTTTTCCTTAGTTTTTTTTCTTGTAGGTCTTCCTATTCCGCTTGAATTATCCAGGGCAACTGAAATCAAGAGGACTACTCACCCATTAGGCTGGCCAACTACATTGTAATTAATTACACACAAAGGCAATTGTTTATTGTAATTCACGCCGTGAATGTTTAATTTTTCAGAAGTAAAAGTAGATGAGGATTTGAACACGTCTAGGCTCCTTGTAATGAATATATGAGTAATTAAAGTTGCTGAAAAGATCCAGCTTTATATATATAAAAAATTAATAATTGTGATAGAAAAGAGATGTTGAGCGCCTGTGTGAGCGCATGTGTTTGCCTCTGTCTCAGTGTAGGAGAGAGGAGAGCATTTGTGTGTTTTTGTACTGAATTAATGTATCCCTTTGGTTACGTTGCTAGAAGTCGGAATAAAGACAATTAAGCCTTTAGCATTTCTGTCACACTCCATTAATTACTGTAGCCGCTGCTGTCCCGACCACTTCGTAACATATTCATCAGGTACGATACCCGTCCAGCAGTCTCAGCCGGAGAAGTTGTCTATTGTTAGTTTAAACTATAGCCTTTCAAATGTTCTTTATTTTACTTTTCATACAAGATTGTTTTCCTCTTCTTTAAAAATGTTTTTCTAAAAATAAAACTCAACATAAATGTTTTAAGATTAGACTTGCAGGGAAACAGTTTAATTTTCACCATATGTTGCCACAGCGGTTTGTAGATTAAAAAAAAAAAAAAATCTTTCCACTTAAACTACCAAAAAAAAAAAAATCTAATATAAAATTGTATTCTTCCCAAAGCGTCTCCCTCCTGTGGGCCATTTTACGGCTCCCAAATAAATCTTTAAGGTTGCAAGAAAGGGGAAAAAATAAAAGTACACTGATGACGGAAAAGCAAGTCCTGCCATGATAATGTACTTTATTAATATTATAGATGTGTAGTGTGCTGGATGGATCAATCATATCCATTCACAATCAGGATTAAGAGAGCCCATTTTAATGAAAATCTATTAGTCTCTCACTTGAGACATGGATGCTGCTTAAATCAATAAACAGCATAAAAGAATACGACACAGGTTTCTAAATTAAAAAAAAAAATCCCATCTATGAAATGTGTTAAGACGTCTGTAAAATCCTGAAACCCTCGATCGATACTTATAAATATTTAATGTTTTTTTTTTAAACACAAATTGAAAACCATTAACACTGCATCCATTCTTATTATTAAAACAAATTGTCCTTGGAATTATGTGCTGTGGAAATGGAGCCAGATTGAAAGGGCATCCTCTGAAATATGTTTACTCGCTTTCATGTAAACCAATAAAAATCTGCAGGAGTCTGTAGCGTGAGCAGAAAGGTTTGATGTACAATGTCCATGATTACAGTCTCTGAATTAATCACGAGAGAGAGAGAGAGAGAGAGAGAGGGAGGGAGGGAGGGAGGGAAGGAAGGAGGAAGGGAGATGGAGAGAGAGGATTCGGTTATCTACTCAACAAAATCTTGCTCTTCAGGTCAGCGCTTATTAAAGCGTGGATTAAAACGATGATTTTTCTGTTTCCTTATTTACCCTATTTGACCAAAATAAGCTAAAGCGGGGGAGGGTGGCAGGAAATCGGTTTCGCCCTACGTCATACCATGAGTCAATGTACAAATGTAGATTCCTCTTATAAATATGAAATCCAATACTTTGCCTTGGAAGTGCTTAAAGCCTAATGCAACATTTAAACTCATTCATAATTATTCCTCTGGTGTAATTCGCAGTAAAACCACAATGGTCAAGAGGTTTCTTTGAAAGAGGAATTAAAAAATAACACATGGATTGATACCACGCTAAACAAATCCTCCTCTGCGGTACAAGGTCCGGACTGTCTCCTGCCAGTCTGCCTTACTCGCAGATGCCCCCTCTCACAGGGGGAGGACGCAGTCAGGGGGCGGGCTCGGGTCTATCTAGAGGAATCAGCTCCGTAGGGGCGGCTGTGGGGCAAATGGGGAGAGGGGAAGGAAGTGGGAATGGACTAAACGAGACAACCCTTTCGACAAGTTAGGAACCCAAGCAGGGCAGAGGGCTCCTGTCTGGTACGCCGGGGCAGCAGGGAGAGAGCAGGAGGAGGATTTGAGGGCACGGAGCCCTGCAGGTGACCCGGCAGCCTGGGCTGCCGGGGCAACCCTCAGCAGGCCACCAATGGTCCATCCTGCAAAGGGGTACCGGGGAGAACGGAGTGGCTTCTGCCACGGCAAAAGGGCACCCAGGGTGCTACGCTGAGCAGAAAGAAGCTCCGCGGGACGCTGGCCACTTTTTAGTTTTGCGACAGGGTCCCATCAGCTCCATGCCTGCAAGGGAATGGGATTTGGATGGCGGTTCCTTCCCTCTCTTTCTCTCGCTCTCTCTCGCCTTCTGTTCATCCCTCCCTCCATCTCTCCTCCGCAGATCATTATCAGGAGCAGCAATAAGCGTAATTCCTTTCTGAACCCGCCGTCAAAGTTCGTAGTGAGGTCAAAATTGTCCCCCACTTTTCCCCTCACCGGCATCACCTTGCCCTAGGTCCCCGCAAGGCCACGGGCCTCACGAAGAGGGGGGGTCCGAGGGCTCTCTCCGCCTCCCGCCGCTCCCTGCCGCCCGCTGGGACGGGCCGGGCCCGTCATCCCTCGCAGAGATCCTCGGTGCGCGGAGCGCGCAGTGGGGCCGGGCGCGCCCGCGGGGCTGCCCACACTGCTGCGCCCTCCGCCGCCTGCCCCGCTGCTCTCCGCGGCGTGGGGTGGCGACCGGATCCCCCGGAGGGTTCAGATTTGCACCACTTCTTCTTCTTCCTTTTTTTTTTTTTTCCCCTTGTTTGTTTGTTTTTATTATTTCCCCGTTTCCTCTCCCTTTCCCTTTCCGGTGCTTTGTTTTGCTTCTCGCTTTCGGAGCGAGTCTGAGGCAAGCTCCCCACAGCTACAAGCCCCCGGGCGGCCTCCCTGCTGCCGTCGAGGGCGGACAGTGGCGGTGGCCCCGCGGGCTGCGGCGCAATTTGCGCGCCCGATGGCTGCCCCGCTCAGAGTTGCGCCCCGCGGGCTGCGGAAAGCGGGAGGCAACCAACCTTCCCACCGGGCGGCCCCGCGCTGCCGGGAAGCAGGAGGGAGGCAGGGAGGGGGGAGAGGCAACAGAGCTTTTCCCCCCTCTGTCTGAGGAGGCTTGGATTTGTCTGAGGCGGCTTGGATTTCTGCCCCTGTCCTCGGGGGCAGGCGGTGGCAGGCGGGGCCCGGGGGTCTCCGGGAGAAGCGCGGCCCCGCGCTCGCGTGGGCTGCAGGCGTGGGGCTGGGCACAGGGGGGAGCTGCGGGGAGGAGAGTGGGACGGGGGCGAGGGGGAGGAAAGGGGAGATCCGGCGGACTTGGTGCAAACTCCGGCAGCTCGGGGAAGCCGAAGCACACCGTGCCACTGCGGGGCTGGGGACGCGGAGTCCGTAAATATTTATCCTTGTTTGCTGCTTGCTGCGAGGGCGGCAGAGGGAGGCTGGGCATGGTGGGGATCGGTGCTGGTCGACCGAGGGCTGGGGAAAGTTTCAACGGCGTCTGCTCAGTCCCGGTACGGCGCCTCTCCCACACGGGAGCCGGGTGCCCGTGTCCCCGCGTGTCCGTGACACCCTAGTACCACGCCACCAGCGTGTGCAAGAAACCACCACGAGCCCTTACACACGCAGACTGCATGACAGAGTCACAAGCAGTGTGTCGTCCCGGGATTTTTCCTCAGCCATACGTTACTTCCCCGTCTATCGTTTGCCTCTATTATTTATGTGGTGCCGTGTGATATACATTAGAGCCTCGGATTTGATTGGCGTTTGCGATGACAAGACCTGTTTGTTAAGTTGTAAGGCTTCCTCGGCTCCCTCACTTGTTAAACGAGCTCTGGTGGAAGGATGCCACCGAGACACAACAATATAATAAATGTCAGGGATATCCGCAATGCCGAGATCAAATGATCAATCCTTGTCCTCTAGATAATCATTCTAAATTCGCACAGAGGGAGATTGATTTTTTTTAAGCCCTTTATTAATTGCTTCCTCGATTATTATTTTTTCCACTCCTCCTGTGGAGGTGTTAACTCTGGTGCTGGGGGCACCTTTGGATTAATTAAACGTATTTTTAGTGTTTTAATGTTCTGCTAATTTTCAGAGCAGTCCCACATTTCCCCGGAAAAGAAACAATGGCCCCTTGCTCCAACGAGGAGCCTGCTTTGGTTGCGATTCAGAGCAGAGGGTGGCGTGATGATGGGCTCTGATAATCTCAAACTCGAGGCGAGAGGGAACACGAAGGACGTAAAAAGCCAAACGACCAGAATACAAAATTCCACCAAATACCCTTCTCGTTAAAGCCCGAGGAGAGGAGATAGAAATAAATAGCTGGAAAGTCGACTCCGCGTGGGGATCAAAAGGTGCGGAGAGGCGCTGGAAATGCCGGCGCTGTTATCTGGAGACGAATTTCAGGCAGCTATTCGAGCACACAGAATAATAATTATTCCAGGAGTACAACAGAAATAACTGCAGCCTACGCCTACCAAGAACAAAGTGGGGAAATTATTGCCAGTTCTATGTTAAATCCAGCAGGATATGTCTCATTCTCGTTGGAAAAAAAAAAAAAAAAAAAAAAAAAAGAACTTTATAATGCTCTATTTGTC
This sequence comes from Empidonax traillii, assembly GCF_003031625.1. Classification (NCBI taxonomy): domain Eukaryota; kingdom Metazoa; phylum Chordata; class Aves; order Passeriformes; family Tyrannidae; genus Empidonax; species Empidonax traillii. The sequence goes on along the minus strand of NW_020955424.1, from coordinate 493,913 downwards.
GTGTAAAAACTCCCATATTAACAAATTACCCTTCTGCTGCATGCAAATGGATAACTCCACATCCAAATAAACATTTTAGATTTTAATTTTTCCCCTACAGTATCTTGAGATAACATAATAGTAAATAAGAAAACAAATCCTGCAATGCTTACACGCATCTGGAGAGACCCCCTACCTATGGATACCCCCCACCCCTCCGGCTAAGCAACCCCCTCCAAATCCTCCGAACACACCGACACAGATCTCCGAGGCACCTCGCAACTTGTTTAGCTGCAGCACACGTCCCCCTTCGCACACCCACTCACCCACCCTCAGCCAGAACAGGCAGCACTTTTAAAACAGCATTTTTGTTTCGCCGGGTTTTTTTGACCACTTAATTAAGAGAAATTAGCTAAATAGCAAATCAGGTAAAATTTCCAATGATTACAACAAATGCGCATCTCCGGCGTTTTATTCATTACCTTTTTTATTGAACACTCATTTTCTTTTCCTCTTGACAGCGATACATTTAATTGCAGGAGCACAGTTATTTGATTAGCTGTGGGTCCGTTTTTACTCACAGTGTTGCCACGCACAGGATGTCCTTACAATCAATTAAGTCTTCCTCGACTTTCATTCCTGCAACCCATTTACAGAATGCAGATACCTATTTTCGTGTTTTCGTCTTCCCCCCTCCCTCGCTTTTACTCCTCTCTCTCCCTCTCTCTCTCCCCCTCTTTTTCGCTGTTACCTCTTTGCCTCCCTAAATCAAGGTGCAAAGATGCCAAAGAGTGATGAAATGAAAAGAAAGCCAATTGCTGGACTGAGGTGGGGGAGATAGCTGCTCGGAGTCCGCCTGCGACTATGGAGCAGTCAGTAATTGCTGGAGACAGGGAGAGCTGGGGGTTGGGCTGAGGTAGCCATGTATAAATAGTGTGATCTCAAATTGAAAGGCATAAATAACAGCAGGAGTGATCTAACCCTATACAGCCCATCTTCTACGTGCAAAAACAGCGTGCAGAGGACGGCCACATCTCCGATTGAAAACAAGTGGATCTCTGTGGATAAGATCATCGGGCAGCCATGGAAGAACTTACGGCTTTTGTATCCAAATCTTTTGACCAGAAAAGCAAAGAAAGCAGCAGCGGCAGTGGCAGCAGCAACAAGAAGGAGACGATCACGTACAGGGAAGTTTTGGAGAGTGGGTTGGCTCGCTCTAGGGAGCTTGGAAACTCTGACTCTAACCTACAGGACATGACCGAAAGCACCAACCATTGCCCGGTGCATCTTTTCAAAGACCACGTAGAGAGCGACAAGGACAAACTGAAGGAGTTCAACACGGGCAGGACGGCAGAAGGTAAGAGCGGGGTTGGGAGCCCTCGGCCCCGCGATTCCCGCTGGCAGCCCAGACCCCCTTCCCGGTAGTTCCTGGTTTTCCACAGCGGGGGCGAATCGGTCACTGCGGCCCCGGTCCCGGCCCCGGCGGGGCGAGTGGGATCGCCTCCTGCATCCTGCCTCCCTCCTCCGGCCACCTCCCTCCCGCAGCGGCGGGAACATACGCTTAGAAACACGTACTCCTGCATGCAAAACGTGAGCGTAGCCGTGAAAAATAAGTCACAACTTCGGTCCTGCCCCCCCGCCAGCCCCCGTTCACATCCGAAATCGATCCGGTGCGTTAGGCATTCACTCGCCTCGGGGAAGGGGGCAGCGCAGGACGTCAGACGTTTTTGTCTATGTGTATATTTTTGTACGAGGAAACCTTGTCCAGGGAGTTTTAATGCCTAAGGAGACCTGTTCTTCCTGCTTCCGGGCCATCGGGATGCTGCTGCTGCTTTTAGGAGAAAGAGGGATGTGGAGAGGCTCTCCCTGAACATTTTGTCTTGTGTCGGTCAGCGTGTCCTACTCAAAGGCTCCGGCCGGAGAGGCGAAGGAAGAGAAGAGCCTGGCCGCGGGGCAGCGGCACGGGCCCGGTGAGACAGAGCATCCCTGCGGCGAGAGCCACCATCGGGCCCTCGGTCCCCTGCCTCTCTTCTCACCTGGGCCGAAGCAGCGCTGCACCCGAGAGGCAAAACGCCATTCCCTCTCTTAGCGGAAAGAAAAATAATTAAAAATATATATATTTTTACAGGAAGCCAAGCTAAAAATGCCGCACAGGCTCGCAGGGGAAGGAGAGAATAAGAAGGCGGGGGGATTAGAAAGTTGAGAAAGTGTCTCTAGGCAAGTTAGACAGGTGGACCTGCCTGGGGAGCTACTGGCTACTTTAGGGTAATAAAACCTGGTTAATAGGTTGGGGAACAACTACCAGCCTTTCAGCTGTTTCCTACTGTTTGATCTTGTTTAATATAACATTGGGCTGTTTAATTTACAGCCCAAACGTTTATTTAATATCCTACTCTTTTCTATCCCCCTCCCCAAACAGAAGAATGGGGTATAATCACATATCCGAGTATCCATATTTCTGCAAAAGCCAGTGCCACTTGGCGCTGCTTATTTTTCTTCTCAGATCGAGAGACTGCAAAATGAGAGGGTTCACTTTAGAGGAATCGTTTGCTCAGGAGCTGACTTTAAAAAATGGAAACAGGGCATGCTTCAGGAAGAAAAAAATAGAATGGGAACGAACGAAAAAAAAAAAAAAAGCCCCCCTATTACTCTCCCTTTTCCCCCTGAATCGAAATTCTGGCTTGTATGTTTAGCTAATCTGATCTACGGAGAGGGACTGGGGGTGGGGATGGAAGGGAGGAGTTGGAAAGAGCTGAGATGCTTGTGACAGTTTAAATTCATACCAGGTTTCAGTCTACTTTCAACTGATTCCAGCGTGTGATTTCAGTCCCACCGATATGCTAGTTAATATTTTATACCTATCACGGACATGCTGTAGCCTCGGAAAAGAGACAACTTTTGAACGCGCCTGATTTTCCCTAGACATTTCCTGGCTTGGCACCCTCGTCTTTTCATAGGGATTCCCCTTACAGGAGAAATGCGAACAAAACGCCATTAAAACCAACCAGCGAACACCCCCCTCACTGGAGGCCAGACCCTACCCAAAATTTGGTGCAGAGGGTATCAGCCCGGAGGAACGATCATGGCCAGGGACAGTTTTCGTTTTGGAAGTGAAAACGAGCACTTCCTTTTGGTCCGGCCTTACTTAAGCCCAGATGCAGTTCAGGATGCTCTATGACGTTTAATTAATTTATGATCTGCAGTTCATCTTTGCATTTTGGGATGCCCCTAAGTATATAGGCTAATATGTGTGCCTGCACATATTTTTGTGTATACAAATATATATGCATATAATACATGTGTATTTGGTGAGAGAAAACGGGTTTAATTCGGGATCGCAGCTGCGACTCCCCCGCCAGCTCCACATCACCCGAAAGGTGAAGCAGGACAAAAGAGGTAGTGAGAGCAGGCTCGTCCTGGGACCCTGCCGGTGCCTGCGCTGGATGTGCGCCCGACGGGGCGCCCCAGGCAGACAGGGGATCCCGGGGAACCGGTTCAGCCTATGGCAGAGTCCGTTACTCTTCCTATTTTCTTTAGCCGGATATAAAAGAGGGACAGTGCCCTAGGCTTTTTGGCATGAAGGAAAAGGGGGAAATAATAATAATAATAATAATAATAATAATAATAATAATAATAATAATAATAATAATAATAATAATAATAATAAAAATAATAAAAATAATAAAAGTAGGAAATAATTTGCCAAAGCAAAAGAAATCCCCTTGCCCAAGACAAAAAAAGGGGTACTGTTATACCCACTGCCCCCCTAGCCCTCCTGCCCTCTGCTAGGGACAAGCATGCACAACTCTGATCGCAAACTCTCCCCAAGCCCCCCTGGACTCCATGAAGGCTGGGAGGGCTCCTGCTCTTTTGGAGAGGCTGGGGGGCATTTACGGCCCTTGATTCTGCTGCCCCATGTAGGGCCACGAGGGCCAGCCGCCACAGGGGTTTCGAGCCGCTGGCAAGTATTTTGGGGGAAGGAGGGGTGATAAGGGGGAGAGGGACAGACGGTCTCCGGCCCAAGAAAAGTTTATTTAAAGAGGTAAATACTTTCACCGTGGCTTTACCATGACGGCAGTGGGGAGCTTCTTGCATAACTCTCTTTACCTTGGGAAAAAACGTCGACGAAGAAGCCCCCTTCCCCCACCTCTTCCCACCGCCTGGAGGTATCAGGACGCCGGCGGTTTTCCTCCCAACCCCTTCCCCTAACTGCCCGTGCCAACCGGCGGCACGGCTTCCTCCTAACCCTGGAAAGAAAATAAAATTATATTTATCTGTATAGTTTTTCTGAAGTGCTTCAGACATGCAAGGCAGCGAGGCTCCCTTCCTCCCTCCGGCCCTTGGGTGAGGTACCCCCTGCCCAGCGCGGAGCCTGCAGCGGGGCTCAGTCCGGACTGGGGACCCCCAGCTGTATCCCCAGCCCCTCTCGCCCCTCCGGGGCAGACCCGGGGACATCTCTCCCGCTCGCCGGTTGCCCCTGCAGGTTGTGCTAAGTTTGGGGATGAAGAGAGGGGAGAAGAGAAACTCCCGTGTGAGAGAACTTCGGAGAGGTGTGAGGGGAGCTTCAATGTCGTTTTTCCCTTCTCCCTCCCGGCAGGGATCTACGAGTGCAAAGAGAAGAGGGAAGATGTGAAGTCAGAAGATGAAGATGGACAGACCAAGCTTAAACAAAGGAGAAGCAGAACCAATTTCACACTAGAGCAGCTGAATGAGCTGGAAAGACTTTTTGATGAGACTCACTATCCGGATGCCTTCATGAGGGAGGAACTAAGCCAGAGGCTGGGTCTGTCTGAAGCTAGGGTTCAGGTAAGAGAAAGGCTCTGTTCCTGGAAATGTCCTCACCTCACTTACTAACTGCCAGAGGACCCTAGCACAGTGCCCCGTTTCATGCAAAGCGGGGAGGTGAAGGCAGAGGCAACACATGCGATGGGGAAGCTGTTTGCAACTCCTCTGTACCTGTTCTGCCAAACAGTAATTCCACTCAGGGTATATCCATATATCTATCCTTGCCTTGCGTTTCCTAGGAATCTGGTTTAATTTTTTTTTTTTTTTTTTTTTTTTTTTGGAGGGAGGGGGGGAGGTTACCGTCGTTAGGTGGTGATAGTGTTGACAAGTCTCTAATAACTGAACAACTGCATTTTTCTGGATTATTTTTTTCCTTGCAAATGTGCCATTAACTCTCCCTTAATCCTCACTTTCTTCCCTCCTTTTTATTTTATTGGGCCGTTGTGGGGAAAAAAAAAAAAGGCCCAGAAAACAATCGCCGTGAATAAGGCTAGACGGTTTGGGTGCTGAGGGACGGGATTAGCCAGAGCCGGGGGAAAGGTGCCTGCTCTGATTCGCGCAGCAAGCGTATGAATGCATGGCACCCCATCTGGTGGAGGTTCCCCCCGTCCCTCCCATCCTGCTTCAGAGACAGCTAAATGCCAATTAGACTTCGAAATCTTGAAAATAGATCCGGGTGCTATAGTTCTGGGGCCACCAGAGCTGTCTGTTTGGGTGGCTCCACATCGATTATTTTAAAATTCGATTTTCGGTTTGTTGCAGAGGAAGAATACCGCCTCTTCCCCCGATCCAACCAGGGGATGCTTCCACAAAACAGATGTACAGATGTCATATTAAAAAAAAAACCAAACCAGCCCCCCCCCGTTCCCCCAAAAATTATCCCCCCCAAATTATCTAGAAATAATTAGTAAGATCAACCTGTGGCTCTCTGAGTAGGCACAGAGCAGGAGAAATGTGAAAGAAATCTCTTCTTGTGTTAAAATTCTTGCTTGGCCTAACAGACACAAACCAAGCTCAAACGCAAGAGGAAAAAGTCACCAAGGCAACCCAACTGCTGAACAAAACGCCTTCACACCCTGCAGATAAGATATGCCCATGTATATGTATATCTGCCTATAGGTGCGTGTGGGTGGGTACACGTAGGCACGGGTATGGTTCTATGGGCATAGGTGGAGGCCTCCATGCCCGATCTAACCCCCAGGGCACAGTGGGAAGTTAAGAAATATGGCCCCAAGCTGGGGTGGGGAGCGGGATCTGTTTGGCCCCCTCCTTAACCGTGGAAAGCAAACAGACTGCTAAGCCAGCCTTTGCCCAAGCAAGCCACCATCTCGCTTTAAACAATGTCTCCTGGAGGCATATCCTGAATTAAATGGAGTACCTAGGTTGTTTTCGTGTGTGTTTTCTCTCTCTCTCTCTTTTTTTTTTTTTTTTTTTTTTTTTTTTTCCCCCCCGAAGGCTCTAAGGTTCTAGTCTCCCCTCAGCTCATGTGTTTCTCAATACAAATCGAGATGGGCAAAGGATGGTGCCAGGCATATGCCTGAGGAAGGACAGCTTGCAGGGAATATTGCAGGGGTTCAGAGTGCTGCTGGCCGACTTTCTCCTGGAAGATTGATCTAACCACACCATATAAATTAATGAAAAGATTAAACTTTTGCTGAAGGGGACATCAACTCTTATGTCATCTTCCCGGGTCTTCTTACTTGGGCTCTGTAATATCTTTCCAAGGCCTTGATGTACTGTTTCTATAAAAATAAATTACTTGTAATTGAATTCTGCACTCTTTCTTTCAAGTACTTTATTACTGAGGAGCACCTTAACTGGATGTTCATAGTTACAGGAAAATTGGTGCTTCAAGTGCTTACAGATCTTAGCACAACAATACCAAAAACAAAACAAACAATAACAAAAAAAAATACCAGGAAGAGATTATGAGAAATATATCCCCCCCCCCCCCAAATTTAATAATCTTATAAAAAGGGTTTTCATGGCCAAAAATAAATAAAGAGAGAAGGGGGGAAAATGGACAATTAAATAGGAAATAAGCAGAGAGTTATATCCATCAATAAATGGAAGCAGAAAAAGAAAGGGGGAAATGAAAAGGTGGGTTTTTTCCCAATACTTTCAGAATTGTTCTCTAATTCCTATCTGAACCTCTTGTCCCTTGCTGCTAAAGGATATAGTTTCAATTTAGTGTGGAAATTTGCTGTAAATAAATTGAAGCTCCTATGGTAGCTAGTCCTTATTAACCTTTTATTTTTAGTGTTGTACTGGAAACTCATATCACCCAGCTGTCAGGGTTATAATTGAAAGTTATGAGACCATAGTGAGGAGCAGGCAGTAATTCAATTACAACAAATATCTTTGGGTTTATGGTGCAGGGCTAAATTAAATGTCATTATTCACTGTCTGTAATGGAAATCAAAAGGAAATCAGATTAGAGCATTTGTGAAAGAAATCACTGAGTGATCCTTAATGAAGAAATAACTGTCTAAAACAGTGTACTGTGCTTTACTTAGCATATTCATGACTAATTGGAATTGATCGTGAATCACACCAAGCCTGATTTATTATCGCTTAACGCAGTGGCTAATTCATCACTTTTATTCCTCATAACCTTATTTTTTCGTAGCTGAAGGGAAAGGGCACTTCGTTTTCCAGATTTAAATATAATTTCGGTTTGAAAGATGTTCTGATTTGCAAGAGAAGTTGTTTAAACGCTACTTAAATTCCTTCTGACAATTTACACTGCTTTGGCGAGGCGGGGGGGCGTGGGGAACACACACAAGGAGATTTCCTGCAAGGATTTACAACCGTCAAAAAGTGTATTATTGTCGCTACAGCTTGATAATATTTTGCATGCTCATATTTAAATATATGTATGTATATAAACCCCTAACGGTCCGGTTAAAAGGAGAATCGATGCATCTTGTTGATATTTGCATATTGCTGGTAGGGAAAAGTAAGCTTGTGCCGCGCTGTGCTGTACAGGGCAGCGAGGCGGCAGCGATGCCCGATTAGCGCGGGGAGGGCTGCGCTGGTGACAGCCGTCAGGGACCGGGACCCGTGGGTGGGTCGGTCTGTCCGTCCGTCCATCTGTCCGCAGCCGTGGCGCTCCACAGTCGTCCGCTGCGCGCTCCCCCCACGGACACTCTAGGCGGGAAGAATGGCGCTCTAAATCAGAGAAGGCCAATTCCTACTTAAGAAAATCACTGAGGTACCCGAGGTAATTAATGCCTTCGGAAGCCTTTCTTTGCACTAATTACTCCGTTGTAAATGACCATCATTAAGGCAATTGAAGAAAGCTTGAAGGGAAAATTTGATGTAGGAAGTGCAGTTAGTATTAATTAACCGTATGATCTCTTGGCAAGTGCAAGAACATCAAAGGTTGTAGGTGTTTACTTAGCTACAAGATTTTATCAGCGGTGAAAGTCAATGTTTGTCCATATTCGGTAGATTTTGGTGTAGAGACGGGTCCGCAAAACATTTTGGTCCGTGCGTCAGATGATGCTTTGGGGAGAGCTGCTAACCAAGCAGTGTGGAAGGGGAAAAGTAACGAAGGTCTGAAATGCCCCTGGAAAAGAGGAACGGGAGGCGCAGTGGCAACTGCAAGTTCTGCGCTTGTTTGAGTGAGAACGGCTGGAATTGGGGCAGGATTATCGGATTACAGGCGTTTCTCGCTTAGGGACATAAGCACTTCTTTACATCGCAGCCTGCAAAAGATGCTGCTCTTGTCTGCCAAGAAGTTAGCAGTAGCGAATTTTGTTTTCTTTTAACATATGGGGAACGGGGAATGGTTCAGACCCTTTTGTGCAAACTCAGTGTCTCACGTCTTGTCGGAGATCATCGATTCTAATCCCAGCTCGGGAGAGCGCAGGAGGTCTGGTCTTTTAGGGACCAGACCCTAGAGTCTGACCCGGCCCACACCGGCAGTTCCCCGGGGTGCTTAAGGTGTGACTAGGAAGGGAGCAAAGGTCCCACTCGTCCTGCGTATGGTCTCATTTTCAGTGTTTGTGGGAGCAGCCCCTTGCTCCAGACGAGTGGCACAAAAACCGTCCCTGCCTGTCCAGAGGGCACGGGGGCCTCCGAGATTCGATGCGGAGCGGCCGGCTCCTGGTCTCCCCGGCTGCGAGGGCGCTTCCCACCTCCTAGGTTCAGTTGAAAAACCACAAGGAGCAGGGACCACCCCCCACCCTCGGTCCCCAAACAGCCCCACGGCAGCACACAGACGGGTTCACTCTACCTGGGGCCGAGCATTCCCCCTCGGCTGCTCCCTCAGCGAAGTTGTGCAGAGTCACACTCGCCTCACCCCTCCATCCTTAGCCCCTGGGATAATGCTCCCTTAGCAGCTTCTAGGCCACCTCCATTTTCTGTTGTTGTTTTGGTTTTCTTTGCGTTTTCTTTTTACAGGTATGGTTCCAGAACAGGAGAGCCAAGTGCCGAAAGCAGGAAAACCAGATGCACAAAGGTGGGTTATAGGCGCGGGCCTTCCGGGACGGGTCGGTCGCGGACCCCGGGGCACCTTCGTCGCTCACCCGGCCCTGTCTCTATCCGCAGGTGTGATCCTGGGAACCGCCAGCCATTTAGACGCCTGCAGAGTAGCCCCTTATGTGAATATGGGAGCCCTGAGGATGCCTTTCCAACAGGTAGTTAGCTTTGGTTTTATTTTACTTTTCCCCAGTAAGCTCCGACCCCCTTTCGTTTGCACGGGAGGAAGCCGGACAAGTTTACAAGTGCCATTTATATAGAAGTTGGCACGTATTTAAAACAGACTGTAAAACTTGGTGGAGGAGCCCCCGCCCGGCTTTCGGGAGCTCAGCGCCCCTCGGGACCGAGTAGGGGGCCGAGCGCGGGGGTCCCGCAGCCCCGGGAGGAGCCGCCGGTGTTCAGAGCCCCTCGGCTGCGGTGCCATGAGCTGGTACGCGGCCCCAGGGCTGCCCGCACACCGAACTGGCCTCCCGGGGGCGCGTCTCCTTCCCGGGGCGGGAAGAGCCCGGGCAAGCCCGCTCGCACTCTGCGGGGACGGATCGGCTCGGTTCCGAGTTGCCCGGGGGCCTTTGGTCAGCACCTGGCACCGAATAGCGCTGTGGGAGAAGGGCCTTCCACTCGATGCGCGAAACCATCCGGGGGAAAACCTATGTGGACCCTTGCGCTGTCGTTCTCCCCTTCAGTCAGTCCCAGGCGGGCTGTTGAGACCTGTCCTTTTTACGTGGACGAGGCCGTCCCGGAGGTGGGGAGGCTGCTCCCAGATGCTCTGCCACTGAGATGGTCAGCTGGAACAGGGGAAGGGGTGGAGCGCAAGTACCGAGGCCACTGGGGAGCCCAGGTCCATGCCCCAGTGAGGCGCAGCCCCCCGGGGAAGGCCGACGGGGAAAACTGGGACGAGAGAGATTAAATTCCGTCCCACCTCTAGCCGCTTGTAAGTCTCTCTCTCCCTTTTTTTTTTTTTTTTCCTCTTTTGGTCAATTAATCGGGGAATTGATTTTTTCCCAGCCCAAAGGGACCCTCCACCACCTTCTCCGTCTCAGAGACACGTGGAGCTGACAGATTAATTGTATTGATTTTTAAAGACATATTTGGACCAAAATAATTAAATACATAAATAAACTCTCCCCCATTCCTCCCTGAAAACCTACCCGGAGCTGAAATCTCTCAGTCAACCCAATGTGTTTGTGTAGGTCGAGAAAGCTCCAAAGCAAACACCAGTCGGGTATAGAAGGGATCCATGGCCAAAGAGTTTTTAGCAAGGTATAAATAAACATCCTTGGGAAAGAAAAAAAAAAGAAAAATCTGAAAAAAGAATTAAAAAAAAAAATTAGTTATTTAACACTTGTTGGCGCCCGTGCGTTGGGCCGCATACTATTTATTTATTTATTTATTTATTTATTTATTTATTTATTTGAAGCCACGAGCAGGAGGGCTAAGCGTGTCTCTGGGCCCCTGGTTGAGTGCGGGGCGGATTTACCGCCCTGACTGCGCCGTGGCGGGGGCGGGGGGGCTCCGCTCACAAGTTGGTCTTTGCAGTCGCCGGGCTCCCGGGGAGGGTGGAGGCGGGGGGGATGTGGGGTGGGATGGGGTGGAGGCTGCGTGCCCGTGTCCGCGGGGCTGACGCCGTGTCTCTGTCGCCGCCGCCGCGCAGGTCCAGGCGCAGCTGCAGCTGGAGGGCGTGGCCCACGCGCACCCGCACCTGCACCCGCACCTGGCGGCCCACGCGCCCTACCTGATGTTCCCGCCGCCGCCCTTCGGGCTGCCCATCGCCTCCCTGGCCGAGTCCGCCTCCGCCGCCGCCGTGGTGGCCGCTGCCGCCAAGAGCAACAGCAAGAACTCCAGCATCGCCGACCTGAGGCTGAAGGCCCGCAAGCACGCCGAGGCCCTGGGGCTCTGACACGCTTCACCTGAGCCCCCTCCCCACCCCAACACACCGCGCCCCAGGTGCCCGCGGCGGGCGTGTGTGTATGACCCGCACGGACCGCCGCTCTGCCCCCCCCGCTCCTCCTCATACTCCTCCTCCCCGGCCGCAGGGCCAGCAGCGAGCGCTTCGGCCTCCCTGCCGCCTTCTCTCTTTTTCTTATTTTTTTTTTTTTTTTTTTTTTGTTTGTTTGTTTGTTTCTTTCCCCCTTCCCCGAGGTCAGCGAGCGCTCGGCGGCTGCGCCCTCCGGCCGCTCTCCTCGCCCGCTCGCCCCCAGGGACTCGTCGGCCGCGGACGTGGCGCGGTGGGGGCGCTCCCCGCGCGGACACATCCACACACACGCGCAACAAACACGCACTCACGAGTCAGAGACTCCTCGGAGGACAAAGTAGGTGGGAGGAGAGAGGAAAGAGAGTTTAAAAAAAATTCACAAAAAGAGAAAAAAGAAAAAAAAAGAAAGGAAACGATCTCTAAATTATGTTAATCCGTGAACATTGGGGACACTTTGGATTTTTGACCCTGGCAAAAGTGATCGCTCCGGCATAACGTCATCTGCTGCTGTCAGTTTTGCTACCTTGTGCATGTGTCAAACTAAACACGTTTTGAAGATCAGAAATATATTAGAACGAAACTAAACAAAACAAATAGTAATAATAATAAATAATAAATCCTTGGGGCTGGTCTCCATTAAAGATGACATTTCTTTGTTGCCAACAGTATTATTTCACTGCCATGAATCTCTTCCATCACTGAGGAGCTGCTGCTGCAGAACTGGTTTGAATTTAAATGTGGAATTTCAGATCTGAGGCAAGGCAGGTTTTTTTTTTTACTTACTTTCTTTCAAAAAAAAAAGGCAGCAATAACAAAAAAAAGTGTGTCTCAAATGGCTATGTCCTTTGAAAGGAGAAAAAGAGAGAGACTAGAACTTGCTAATTGTTAATGCTAACTTGAAAGATGGGAAGAATAAGAAATGCACCTGTTTTGCCAGAATCACCTGAACTCAGAGATGCATTGAGCCATAGAAAGAGATCAGATTTTCATTTCTTTTTCCCAAATGCCTGGATCTTTGAATCAAAATCTTGCTGTTTTAGAGGATGTAGAAAGAATGAATTATACAACAAAGATGGACATATCGTTTTAAGGCATAATACTGATGCAGCATTAATTTTAGTGAAATGCAATTAGGTGCAGTAAAGTGCAATACTGTAAATATTATAGATTAAAAAAATAGTCGTACTTATTCTGTTAATAACCGATTCTGCAAGAAGCATAACTTAAATCCTTTATGCTCAGACTGGTGCATTGCAGCTCTTTGCCAAAATGACAGTCTGAGTCTTCTATGAACGGATAAAGCTGTTTGTATCACATATGGGAAAAGGTAGATGCCATGACTTCTAGTCAAGTTAATGTGCCATATTTTTGGGAAGCAAGATGAAAAGCCTGTATGACACTTTCACAATCATTTTAATTAAAAAGAAAAAAACCAACCAAGAACAAAACCAAACAAATAAAGCAACCCATAGAAGTGTTTTGTAGAAATGGACAAGTTCAAAAGTTGGCCATTTTAATTTTTGCCTGTGATTTAGACACCAAGTATTAAGCTAATGCTTAAGTAACTACAATAAATCCAGCAAGACTGGGGAGCAGGGAAATCCTTTAAATTATATTACCAAAGTGTCTGTCAGAGTGTCTGACCCCTCTTCCCAGTTTTACTTTTTGTGTTATTCACTTCTAATTAGTGTGGGTTTTTTTAAATTTTTGTTTGAGAGGAAAAAGTACAAATATTGAAACAAATATTGGTTTTGTCTTCATCTAAAAAGCTACTTGTTGCCTTTGTTACTATAGTCTATGTTGATGGAAGGTTATCCTCTCAGTAGTACCATTATTAGGCCTGCTTTTTATGTATTGTTTAGCAATCCATTGCTAGTTTTGGCTTTTGCTGATATTTATAAAATCCAAATATTATTGTAGGACAAAAATTCATGGTTAGGATCATTTTAGACACTTTTCTTCTTTTAATTTTTTTTTTTGTTTCTCCTTCTAATTCCGATATTTTCTAGCAATCAAAATTTCTGCAATGTCAAAGTCGTGCCATTTCCCTTTTACTTACTACATGATAGGTAGTTATATTTCTGATTTGCTAGGCCTGATAAATGTTGCCTGCCTTTTTTACCTCTCTGTGAAAGCCTAGCACCTTTTTAAAGCAAGGCTAAAATATTAAGGTAGTATTACTTCTTGTGAGAAATACAGACCAAATCTCAGGCAATTAAGAATTTTTTATTGAAACAAAACATTACCTAGAAAAAAAAATGTTGTTCATGATGATGTATGAATTTCTGGCTAAAATGAGAAATATTTGGAGTGGTTCCAGTACTTCTAAAATGCAGATCTGGAAAGTAATGAACATAACTACAGAGATGGTGTCGGCTACAGTAAGTAACCTGTTGTACTAGATACCCACAGCCTTCGAAGGAGAAGTAGATTCACAGTGTTAAAGATCAAAGGTATAGAGCTTTTGATTGAGTAAGGGCTGCTTGTTATCTGTACCTGCGATCTAATTGTTACCATTTCAAATCCTCTTTTGAGACTGTAAAAGAGGCTTACGTGATTTTTTCCAGTCCTGTGCTGGACTTCCACAAAGGAGTGATTTTTCAACCTCGAATAATTCCATAGAATGAAGTTGTTGAAACTGTAGGCTTGGGATCTGAATTTTCTCAGCCATTTAAGTGAGGCTGAGAAGTGTTACCAATCTCACAGTCTTACAGGATGCACATACAGTATGCATCCACCTTGTATGGGAAGGAATAACTTTTCCACCTTTACTGTTTTACTAGGTACAAACACAGCAAAAGAAGCTTGTAGATTTGTCTCAGAATTTTTGCTTCTTTCTTGTATTCAAAAAACAGTGGTAACATGAATACAGTTCCCTGCTAAGATGAAACAAGGCTGGTAGGGTAGCATACACCTTTCCAGAATGAAATATTCTTACATTTTTTTCTGATTGCTTTCAATGGATATCTCAAGGACATTCTTGCTTTCTACCACAGATGGGAAGAAGGTGGCAAGATTTATCAGCTTAGCCTTTTTTGAAGGAGGTACCACAGATTGGCCTGGGGAGAGGGGCAGGGTGTTGCTGTGAATCTACCAAGGTGTTCATGCTGCTCTTGCATTTCATTTTAACATGAAAAGAAACGAAAAGGTGTACTATGTAAGGGTTGTCACCGGAACCAGTTCTGCTTTGCTTATTTCTTGAATGGGCTGATTTCATCAGTGGTGGTGTAAAAACTTTGTTTTTGATGATGCATGTAGGTGGCCTTCTCTTCTTGTCATTCTCACATCATTGGGAGGAAATGAGGCATCCTATCTTGGCTACTGTGTACTGGACTGTACTTTTCTCTAAGTGTAAGTCATTGTGGCTCCATTCACCATGTGGAGCTCCAGTGATCATACAAGTTGAGAATCTGGACCAAAGCATCTACTCCATCTCTGTTAATGTGTGGTCTCTTTTTTGTTTGTTAGTTTATTGTTTAATTATTTTTCTTAAGTAGGTTGGAGGTTGAAGATGACACAGTAATGGTCCTGAGGTGCTTATTAAAGTTTAAAAGTATTGCAATCGTTTTAGATTCTCAGGCATGCCAAGCCTCATTTATTGTATGCCATCATACAGCCTGATTCTTGTGTAATATTTCATTTGAGAAGAGTGAGATTTCCAAGATCATCAGAACAGCAGCCACTGAGCAGAATTTCCAGGGAGGAGGCCTTCATTTAGCGTATGTGGATTGCTAAAGAATCTTTCTCAAAAGTTCTGTCTGTTATTTGAAAAATAACTTGAATGAATGCCAAATGAATAATGCTGTTTATAAACAAGACTATAAAAAAGGCATCAAGCATTACATGGACCCCTTTATAATAGAAAAAAAATAGATTTTTTTTTTTTTTAACTGTCACATAAACTTAAATACTTCATTTGTTTGTATCAAAATAGCAAATTGACTCCATGGCTCATTTTTATTGACTTGGAAACGTGTGAAAAAAATTATACTGAAAGTTTTCTTGCTTAGTAGGGTCATATAGATGTAGTGACATTTTGGTTAATATCATAATACTTAGCACTTATATAATGTTTATTTGCAAAGCACTGTATAAATGTCTGTTATTTAATCCTCACCCATTATGAACTAGGTAAGAATTATTATCCCCATTTTTTTAGAAATTCAAGCATATAAATCAAGAGTCAGGTTCCATCACCTGTTGCCAGCACTGAGTGTTATTACTTTTGTTTTTGTAATGTAGCAACGTCCCCCAGATCACAATGTGACATGAACTTTGTGGTGGTAGACATCTTTCTACATAGCAGAGGCCCTGCTTCTAGAAATTTAAAGTCTGACTTCAGCACAAGTCTTAAATGGCACACTGAATGTGTTTTGGAGTGGCAGAATTTGCCTGTGAGTTATTTCCACAGAACATGTAGTTACTGCCCAATTGTCTGACCCCATATGTCAGTGGGAATTTGGTTTATGGCTCAGTGGGGCCGAGTTGTGTCAGTGTTAAGACTGGAACTGAGTTCCCAACAGCATGCACAAATTGCTAGGAAACCCTGATTTCCAACTTCCCCTACTATAAATTTTTCACACAGACCAAGTGTACAGATGTCAATTCTTTGCATGCTTTATCTGCTATGTCTTTTACTCCTATGTTTGCCTATAAAATAATAATAAGACATGATTTTGAATTGACGTAACATCGACACATTGGGACTGTTGAGTCAAATAAAACAGAGATGTAGTCCGACGAAACTCCAAGTCCTTAAGGCAAAGCCAGATTATGGATTCTTTTTTTTTTTTTTTAAATTGGTGACAAAAAATAAGCATGTTTCTGCTTGTTTAAGTGTACTAGGCAAAATAATTTTTTTATTATTAAAAGGATAATTTTAGTTTTTGGAGAAAGTATTGTTTTGGAGATGGCAGGATTTTTTCCCCTTCAGTTTAAGGAAAACTTTCAAATTATAGGAAAAATAAATTACACATATTTCTTATAAATGTGTTTATTTTTATAATATCTAATATCTAATTATTCAGGTGGTGTCCTTGTAATTGCTAATTGTACTCAACTCTACCAAGTGCACACAACCATTATGGTTGGAAATTTTTTGTGTTCCTGGTTAAAATGGATGGTTGAAGTGCCCCACTTCTCATCTGGAAGCAACCTACTCACCCTCTTATGTCGTTTTCTTTCCCCGATGTGACAGAATTTCCACGGCAAACAAGTTTCCAAACAGCTGTGGATAACAGTGCAACAGCTTCTCATTTGGTCACTTGAAAATCTCTCCTGGTTGCAGTAAGATGTGGTAGGACTGAAGAAGGCCTGATATTGCTTGGAAACTAAAAAAAAATCTAAAAGAAATGTGGTATGCTACAGAATGTGATCTCCTCTTCTTAAGAGATGAATAGAGCCTTCTGTTTTATGACTCGTGTTTTATGGAAAATGGCATCTTTAAGTCACGTCTTTAAAAGGTACAACATGGGTCCTGTCAATGTAAAGTGGTGGCCAGTATTATATTGGTTATTTTTGTTAGCTGGCCTTTCTTGCCAGGGCAGTTAAAGGCCATAGGTTTTGGTGTTTAAGGCATTCTTCAAGAGGGATCCGATACCAGATATCCCTCAAATTTTGTCTGTTAGACAGATTTGATGCTAAAACTTGGTGCCTAATTTTAGTAAATCAGCCTAGAAATTTGCTGATTTCCAATAAATAATTGAAACTTGATGCAGTTCATACACCTTATTTTGAAAATTGATGTTTAACTAAAATCAGTTGAAGAATGTAGAAAATATCAGATTTTGAAGCTGAAGATATTTATTGAAAGTCAATACTTTCATGAATCCAGGCTTATGATATGTATTAATTACATCAAAGACAGGCAAATATCTCTGTTTCTTTGTATTAATGTATGTGGATGTTTTATTTATTTTTGTTTGAAAATTTCTAAATGTGTATTATTTTAATTATGTTGAGTGTAAATTTGACAATGCTTTGCATTTATTTTTATATTTTAAAAACCTGTTGCTTTTGCAAAAATATGAGCAGCCAGTGTGATTTGCAGTACCATAGCATTATTTTGGTTATATACACACAGTGTGTCTGAGTTTACAGACATTTCAGGGATTGCTAAAATGAAAGAAACAAAAAAAAAAAATCCCCCAAACCAGCTCATCTTAAAAGTTTGTAACCCATTTGTTATTGCAAAAGAGAAAAACGAACAAACAAATAACGTTTTTTTAGGTTTCAATTATGCCAGCATGCTCCTACATGAATTCACCAGACGTTGAGTTTCATTTTCGGAGTGTATTATGTTGAATCACATGATATGAATGTACATCTTGTAACAGTGAGATATGAATAAACTTATAAATATTTGTAAGCTTGTGTTAACGGATACACAGAATAACTTCTACCAAAGGGAATAAGAGTAACAAGGCATTTTCCCATGTTAAAGCAAAGGTTTTTCTTCTGTATTTAATGCTTTTTCTTTTCCAAGCCCCTTATTCACTTTCTCCTTGCAACGAATCAAAGACATGCACCTTACTCTGCAGTGGTCTAATTTCACTTACAGGTCTCTCATTGGCTTTTACAGAAGTTGTGCAGAGTAAGCTGTAGCTTAGTGATGGTTAATTGGAAATTACTTTTGCACCCCATCTACTAGTATGTTTGTGTTTGGTGTCCTATTTTTTTTTAAAGGATTGATAATTTTTCCTTGGTGTCAGGAGGAATATAGTAGCCTTCATAGTGGAATATTCTAGGGTTTGTATTTGGTGGCCCTGATCTGTTGTCTGTTCAAATCAATAGGAACGGTACTACATCAGGCTTTTATTTTTCAGATGATTAAGGAGTATTTTCCCATGCCCCTGCTTGCTGGTATGCTAGATATAATTTTCTCCTATAGTTTTATTCTTTCTAGTTGTAATTCAGCTTTCTGATGTTGAAAAGTATACCTAGGGAATTCTCTTGCTTTTATCAACAGCGGCAAAGCAAACTGTGTTGGTTGGAAGTCTTTGTTAGGTTACAGCCTGTGGATCATGTTCTAAACTTCCCATGTAGTCGCAAGAGTTAGGTTACACTTGTTTGAAAACCAGTTTGTTTGACACATAAGCTGCATTTAAACTTCATCAACCTTATGAGACAGGTGGTTCCATATCCCAGCCCTTCCCTCAAGTCCTCCCAGAATCTCTTTATTCTTTCTTGTCTGCAGCTTATTGTATATGCTGAAGTCAGAACTTCTACGTAACTTTTCTAACCTTGCATTTTCTGCAAGTTTTTGTATTTACTGGAGTTCTGACCTGGAACATAAGTGGAAAGCAGTTGGTGCAATATTCCCACATCATGATTACTGTTTTTCTCTAAGCCAACACCACAAACTGACATCCTGTTTTTCCTGTCAATAACTATGTAAGAGACAGGCTATTATAAGAAAATAAATCCTTCCTTTTTGTCTCTTAAAGATACGTGGGCAGTGAATGGTTGCCAGTAGCATGTACTGTAAGAGCTACCAGAAAAAATACAAAGCAACAACAGTGTCCTGAAAGATTATCTTCACCAGAAGACTGTCTAATAGCTATTTATAAACAAATATGTTTTAACACTCTTTTTTTTTTTTTTTTTTTTTTTTTTTTTTTTTTTTTTTTTTTTTTTTTTTTTTTTTTTTTTTTTTTTTTTTTTTTTTTTTTTTTTTTTTTTTTTTGGTCTATTCATCTTCAGTTTAGATGCTGAAAAGAGAGAGAAGGTTTTTTTGGCAATTTGGCTATTAGGAAGAAATTTTTTTTCCTTTTCATTTTCATTAATTAGCATGTTTTTTTCCAGTGGCTACTTGTTCTATTGCTTTCTGAAATCATTGACAGTTATGAGGAAAGTTTCTTCTCTCTTGTCTTTGGGTATATTTTTCTTCTTCTTTGCATGAAAATTTATTTTTAATTCAAAAAGAAATTGTACTTTGACCCTATTGCAATCAGCATTTTTGGCTACTGTCTATAGTTCTCTCTGAATTTAATTGGACAAAAATAAACACAGTAACAAATTCCTCATGAATTGTCAGTAAAATTTTCCCTTCTTTCTTGAGTAGCTTCTCTCTTAGACTGTTATTTTTTGGACTGCTAACATCTGAAAATTATGAGGAGCTACACAGGAAACAGGTCTGAGTATCTGCTGGCATGAATACCCATGAACTCTGGAAATTTTACCATTATGTGTGGTTCAGTTCGATATCGTCTGCATATCCAAAAGTCCAGTTAAAGTTAGAGAGAAATTTTTATACTCAAGTCTGCAGGAGCAACCACAGAAAGACAGAACTACATTCAAGTACCACATGTAAATTACTAGAGATTGGATAACAGAACAAAAGGAAATGTATGTAATTTCATTTCCCTGAATCAAATACTCAGACTTCATTACCAATATGATTAAGGGTAATGATCCTACTCTTACATTTAATTGCTGGTTTATAATTGCTACCAAGAGGCTATAAAAATACAAAGTTGTATCCAAAAAAGTTGGATCTAAAAAAGGGACTTAATGCCTCACTCTAAAGTTAGACTTCAGAGGAATTTAAGTGCTTAGTTCCAAAACCTTAACACAGGACTCTTGGCTACTTCTCAAACTCTGCTGAAGCCTGAGGGCTGCGGGTCCTCTAGTTCTACATTTAATTTCTGCATGTGCCTCATGTTCTACTTGTTTATGTGCCTAGCACCTGACAGATCTCTGTGGTTGGGAGGCTTGCTCCCTTTTTAGTTTGATTGAATTACAGAAAGTAGGCATCTGTTTCATTTTGCTTAATTTCAGATGTTTACAATTCAAACAACTACACCAGAACTTGTCAGTGGAAGCAGATAGACTTCTGGTGAGCATATTAAGGTGTGCCTTAGAAGACTAGCTCAGATGTAGCCATCTTCTCTGTAGATGTCTCTCTTTGGACAGACATGTGCAATTCCATGAGAAGTATCTTCCACGTGCCTCCTTTGTGTGTCCTCTACTGCATAAATGGCAGTGATTCCACCACTTTGTTTTCTTTAGAGGGGGAGATTTCCTTTTACACAATGATTTAGTGACCAGTATATTCACACAAGACTCTACAATCTGGGTTTTCCTGCCTGCCTTTGTTTTAGCAGATGGAGTAGCTGAAAAGTTAGAACTGTTGGTCCTGGAGTAATACTTTATAGAACAGGCTAGACACAGATCACTTGGGCATGATCTGACTGTAGCTGATGCCACTGTGATGGCATAGCAGGCAAATGACCTTTTCTGCTATGATTTTCATTCTAACTGGTTTGCCTACTGTGATTTCTGATATTTTCGTCAACTAAAGTGCAAATTGTTTGTCTAACAGATTCTTGGGGAAAAGAATCATCTTATTATTTTCCCTAGGTGGGACTCAGTACAATATTTGAATATTTCCTAAATGTATCAGCTTTTCACAGTAGACTTCCTAGATTTCATGAAGTTTCCAATTTTCCTCTCTTCTTGGTTACAAAAAGACCTCTTGAGAGGAAGCATTTAGATGTACACGTACACAAAAGCATTAATAAACAGATCTCTCAAAACTTGACAGAATTTAAATTGCCAAATACGTAGCCTTAGAATGTTTAATAAAGCAATCTCATGTGGTTCCATCTTATGTTATCATGTACATCCTTGCCACAGGACCTCTGCTTCAGTTGCTGCATGAGGTAAATGGTGCTCAAGGAGAGAATTGGGACTGTGAAGAGAATGAAGCCATTTTCTAGGAGTATTCCTCACTCACATGAGATACCAGTAGGTGTATCTATGTAAACAGTGAAAGAAAAGATGGCAATAAGAGTAATTTTGGCTTTGTCATTAGAAGAGGTAATGATCATGTAGAAGTGGATCTAGTTTGCTACAGACTTCCAAGCTGATACACTGAAGGTAGTAAGATATTTCCAGGATATCGATGAATGTGTGACTTTCTGTTTTCTGGACGTTAAAGTCAAAAGACCAGGAGTACAATTTACAGAAATGCTCAGAGTGAATTGTTACAACTGTAATGAACACAAGTTATGTAGGTTTGGGACTTCAAGGAAGGAGCCAGCATTAAATAGCAGTGTAGATTCATGCAATATACCATTGACTTACTGTCTCACATCAGGCAGACACCATTGTGTCTTTCTGCCTCAGTCTATAAAATGGGTTTAATGACACTTTCCTAATGTGGACATAGGAATGACACTCATGTAGCATGAACAGAGGAGGACTGTGACCATAAATTCATTAATCCTTATAGTACACTGATATACTAGATTTGCAAGCATCAGCACAAATCCCATGAGGCAACAAGTAACTCTGTATTCAGTGCAATGTTCAGAGGATCTGCAGTAAATAAAGCATGAGGATAAAGAGAAATATTGAGCAACTGCTGTATTCACTGAACACTGTGTACCAAATAAAGCTAGGGTCCTGTGGAAAAAAAAAAAGAAGACATCACATAATTAAAGAAAGTATCATTATGTGTATACACATGGGAGTAGAATCTGATTGCATAGTAAATGCCAGTAATGGCACTTCCTGACTTTTGGCTGTTTAATGAATTAATGAACACTTATTTTTCTCTACTTTAAGAATCTTTTCCTTCAACATTTACATATGCAGTGGTCTGTAGTTATCTCTTTTCATATTAAAAATAAAAAGCCTGATTGCATATGCTGTAGAACCATTAGGACTGGGACACTGGACTTTCTGCCGAAGTCTAGAGATCACTTGATTCACAAAAGAACCTATATGCATAGGAGGACAAAGATGGTTACAGTGTCTGAAGCTTACAAAGGACTTGGACAAATGGGTCATCTGAAGGGACGTTGAACTCATGGACCCAAATGTCCAGAAGACTCCGTTTTATGGGGATTGGAGCCCACTGATTGGAGGGATGGTTGAGGGAAAAGGCTTTAGGGCCTGTTCTGATTAGAAATCAGTTAAGAGTCAGTTCTTAGCTCACATAAGCTTTCACTGCAGCTTGAGTCGCTGTGTAATATTAAAGGATGTGAAAGGCTCACAGATTGTAACTGTGGGCAAGAAACTGTGCATTCACCTTAGGCAAATTTATATTAGTACTTGGGAACAGTAGTCCCAGTCCCCCTTTTTTTCCCCGCATCTGGGTGCATCCTAGTGTAACCCATACATCATGAAGTGTTATTTATCATCACTTTTGATCTGGTGCTGGATATATATATGTTCAGGATGTAGAAAGCTCTAGGCTGCAAGCAGAAGTTAGGCTAGCTCAAAGAGAGTGGAACAGCTGGGAAATGCAGAACCTGGAAAGATCTGAAGTGATTTCATTAGATGTGCAAGCTCTAACCTTGGCATTAGGGGGTGAGATGAATTAATGTTTTATCACTGCTTGACAAATGAGGTCTTTCTTCAAGGGCTAATTTAATTTAGTTTAGACCATGTTTGCCAAGGACTACTAACATGTGTATGGATATTTGTGGATGAACTGACTTTTCTGTATATCTGAGCCTTAGGACTATTGATTACGACAAAGGTTTGTAGGAGGTGCCAGCCACTATTAATACAGAGAGATTGTTACTGCTCTTCCTTTGGTTACTGTCTTTGCTATAAAGGGAAAGCTGTAGTGTTGATGAAATATTGAACCATTTCTCAGTGTGTTAGAATTAGGATGGAGACTGACTTTCTGGGAATGTTTATTTCTGGGACTCATGTACTTTTTTTTAGCATGTGAGACTTGCACTTTTACAGGAGCAAATAGCTTTTGTTGACTGCTAATGGGCAGAGATTGCTGGTATAGATAGATGTCTGTGCCTTTGGAAAGTCCATCTTGGAGCAGTTGTGGGAGCCAGGGCTTGAACTAGGATGTTGTGCTCATGGGAACCTTTCTGCTTATCAGAGAGGGACATGGTTCATATATCAGTGCCTTGGCATTGTCCCTTCATCCTTGTTGCTAAAGAGTTGGATATAGAGTATTTGGAAATGTTACATTTGGAAACAAAACATATCTGGGCCTTGAATGGTGTCTAATATCTTTTCTTTGAGAAGGGTTCAGTGTTTTATTAATGGAGAAGAAGAGAGAGGAGATTTTTTTACCATGAATTCTCTTCCTGAACAAATTATACACTAGATGATAGTCTGACTTCTGGAGTAATTTTGATGAAGAAGAATAATGGAGAATAAGGGAGAAGATGCTGTTGGGTTAAAATCACTTATATCTTTTAAATGTTCAAAGACTAATTCTTTATCAAAACTATATTCTTTTCAAAACTGAGAAAAAGCAGATTCTCAGGTCTATTACTGTAAATGTCTCTTTCTAGGCCCACTTTACCTTATACCTCATGAGTTTTGCTGTTGTAGAAAGGCATAGCTTTTCCTGGCAAGTGGTAGTTCTCACTTGTTGTTTTAATTGCTTTAATTTATCATAGAACCATAGAATGGTTTGGGTTAGAAGGGACCTTCAAGACCATCTAGTTCCAACTCCCCTGACACAGGCAGGGACACCTTCCGCTACATCAGATTGCTCAAAGCCCCATCCAACCTGGCCTTGAACACTCCCAGGGATGGGGCATCCACAACTTCTCTGGCCAACCTGTTCCAGTGCCTTATTAACCTCACAGTAAGGAATTTTTTCTTAATATCTAATCTAATTCAGTTTAAAACCATTGCTTCTCGTCCTGTCACTACATAGCCCTGTAAAAAAAGTCCTTCTCTATTCTCTTGTCAGCCCCATTTAGGTGCTGGAAGGCTGCTATAAGGTCTCTCTGAAGCCTTCTGTTCCCCAGGCTGAACAAGTCTCTCAGCTTGTCTTCATAGAAGAGGTGCTCCAGCCCTCTGATCATCCATGAAGCCTTCCTCTGGACTTGCTCCAACTCGTTCCAAATCATCCTTTTTATGATCTGGATGCAGTACTTCAGGTGAGGTCTCACAAGAGCAGAGTGGGAGAATCACCTCCCTTGACCTGCTTCTTTTGGAGCAGGCCAGGCTACATTTGGCTGTGTGGGCTGTGATCACACATTGCTGGCTCATATTGAGCTTCTCATCAGTGAACATCCCCAAGTCCTCTTCTCAGGGCTGCTTTCTATCCATTCTCCACCCTGCTCGTATTTGTGCTTGGGATTGAGACTGGATGTGGCACTTAGTGCCATACTCTAGTAACCATGGTGGTGTTGGATCAAGGGTTGGACTTGATGATCTCAGAGGTCCTTTCCAACCCATCTGATTCTATGATTCTGTAATTGTCCTAGCCAAGGTGCAGCACCTTACACTGGTCCTTGTTGAACAGGCCCACCTCTCAAGGCTGTCAAGGTCTCTCTGACAGAATGAGTTATTTATTGTTGCTTTATTCCTTTGATATGGGTGCTTGCTCTATGCAGACTCTTGCTTAGTAACTTTAATCCATAGTAGTCTTTCTATAAATAGGCTAAAGTCAGATGGCATAAGTTTTCAAAGTTTTCTGAAAAATGATGGTAGAGGTCTGACACTAGCCAAACAACACGTAATTTTGAAAAAGAAACAGCTGTACTGTTATCATGTCCCACAGCAAAGCTAGTCTAGTCTCAATCTTTCACTTGGGCTGTAATCTATGAAGTTTTAGGGCCTAGCAAATTGTATCTTCTTGATCTAGGTGTCTTTATGCTTACATGAAGAAAAAGTAATTCTAGTTAGGATCTGTAAATTATCATAGAATATCAGGATATATTGTGAATAGAGTTCCGTCTTATGTAGACCCAGATGTTGAAGTTTCTTGCTGGTAGCCACCATCATGTTCTCAACAGTGATTGCTGGTTTGTTTTCTGGTTGGTCTTAGTATTTAAAGCCCTTAGGAGCTCCAGACTTACCTACATCAAAGTCCATGTCTCCCTTGATATTTTGATTGATCAGTAAAGAATGATTAGTCCGAAAACTTCCCAGTGTATAAAGGCAGCTGCTGTCAAGGTATTTCCTTAGGGATCCACTTCCTAAAGTCGTCCAAAATAGTTCCATCTCTTGTCCCTTGAGGTATGCTGCAAGGCATATCTCTCTGCTTTGGCTCCTGAGGATTGATATGACCTGCTTTTGCTCTGTGTTGATTGTGCTTTGTGGAAGGGTTCTTAAAAAACCCAACAAATGTTTAGAATATCCACAAATCTTTTACCACCCTATGAAGGCTGAGTACTGCTTGCATACTTCAGTGTGGTTCTGTTCAAAATGCAGGACAGCTGCTGATTTATATCCTCTACACTCCAGACCTTTGTTTCAAGTCTCAGTTATAAGCATCTGTTATCTTTGCATACCTCCCTGACCATAGTCAGAATTGGACCAGGGTGAAACTTGTATGATACTTTTTCTACTCACTTTTATGTGCATTTGTGGTTTATTTTGTCCTTATATTTGTCCTTTATTCACCTGCTTTGCATGTATAATAATTGACAGAAAAGCAACCCCTGGAAATTTAGTTTCCTCCCTACTGCTAGAAGTATGACATGTTTTCTTTGCAACTGTATGTTTCTTTCCGGACGACTGCATGAGGCTGCCTTAGCATAGACATGACAAGATTGATCCCTGAGGACAGGCTTCTAAGTTCCTTGAACTGGCAGCTATTTTTGGAAATTGTACACGAGACTTTTGAAAATTACCCAAACTCTCTGTGCTGCAGGAGAGCAAGGTTAAAAAGGACTGCCCAACTAATCCAATCAAATTACCTCGAATTCAACCCATTCATGAATTCAACCCATTCATGAATTCAACCCATTCCAACCATTCAGAGGCCGTAGGACTAGAACACAAGAAGCACAAGAAACACACTTTGGAAGGCTTGTTTTTTATATAAACCTTTCCCTGTCCTGCACATCTTGTTAATGGAACTCCTTCCCCTCATGTTTTACACATTGACAGGAGTCCCAAAAAGGTCCCTCCTTTAAAGATTGTATGTGTATATGCCATGTCGTGTTTAATAAACTTTGAGAATTACCATCTTTCATGTCACTTAAATGTCTGCATGTTGAGGAAAGATAGGTTTTATCTTTATTAAGATTAGTATTTAAATAGATAGTTGTACCTCCAATATATGTGATTGGAAAAGGTGGCATAGGTTAGCTTTTTGTATGTGGATGTAGGACTGAGAAAAAAGTAATGTTTATTTCAGAAAATAATGGTATCTATGGCAACAGATGCATGCTGTGTTTCATTGGGGAAACATAAGCAGCCATGTTAGAAAAGAAGAGGTTATTTCAATAATGGCTTTTCAATAATTCATTACACAAATTTTACAAGTCAAGTTAAGAAGTATTGCCATAGTCAAACTAATGAGAATTAAGTTAATTTTGATACTCAACAATGATTATTCCTGCAATTAAATATTCTTCTCAGGTTATAGTTAAAAAACTGCCAGACAAATATTTCCCAGAGAGGCACTAACAAAAACAAAGTTTGACATTTCTCAAGTGGAAATTGAATGCAAACTTTTTATAGCTGTCCTTGTTACCATTTTATATCCATGGTGTCTCTAGCAGGATAACAAAGATTTCTAACTACATGTCCACAGGCAGAATGGTTTACAGCTGAATATTTATTTAATTAGTACTTAAAAGCTTACCTAATTCATAAACGTTTGTGTTAGGGGTATGTGGTTCCTACAGGCACATTAGCGGAGTTTCAATTTAGATTGTTTCTTGTTAATAATTCAAAATAGTGACATCTTTCCAAAGCCCTAGGTGTTGTCCCTGGCTGCTGCTTTGCTCCTACTGTATCTGTCTGAAGTTCTAAGTCCCTCTACCCTCTTGCAATATCAACTGCTTTCAAAACTGCAGTAAGAAACATGAGAAAGCACTTTATATCTTTGTTTATAGTCATTGTAGAGAGCCAAGAGTGTGTGCTAATTATCTCAATAATGACTAATGAGTATAGAAGTTTTCAAGCAAGAAGATGTTGAAACAGATGAAATAGCAGAAGACTAAATCAGACCATCAGCATTAAAAGCTGACACCAGCAGCCTGGAATTTTCAGGTGAAATTTACATCAATTCAGTATAGGACATATGCCCCAACATATTGATATAGAATATATGCCCCTATTTATTCTTTTAAAATCTGTTTTACCAGCTGTTAATTTTCAAATTAGTAAGTGGAGAGAATTAGAAATTAAAGAAGTTATAGGCTCTGTATCATTTCACTGTGAAGAGACTCATTAAAGAAGCATGCAAAGAAAAGCATGTACAAAGTGAAAATAAATCCGGCTCAGATACACACTCTGGCAGCAATTCCAATGCTAAATCCTTGGCTGCTTTCTTTGTATATGTATATTTTAGTGCATTTAACCCAAAATTTACATACACAATTTGCCTGTGGAGAACTGGGAAGGTTGCACCAGAGCTCCTGAGTGAGTACCCTAGATTAGTGATCCTTCATCAACCCTTATGGAAAAAGGAATTCCATTTTATATGCTGGACATGCTTCATGGTAAGCGTGGTGGAATGAGGTTTTTCTTCTTTACATATGTGCCCAGACAGTCTGTGAAGGCCTGAAGGCACTAGGAATGTGATTTCTCACCTTATGAAGGATTACACAGACCTGAATCTTCAAGCACCTTCTCCCCAGTGAGTTTGTTATAATAAAGAGTGTTTTCATTCTGAAGAAATTCACCATTGTAGAGGAAGAATTTGATATATGCAGTTTTTCTAAAGACATAATTTTACCTTCTCTTTCTCTCCAAAACCCCTGAGCTAAAATATTTGTTTATGTTTGTGAATATGGTATGTTTTTCTGGGATGCTGGTAGGGTGGATTTAGATTTTGTTCAAATGTTTTGTTATGACAGAAAATTACATTTATATTTTCAGTTTACTATTTCAAAAATAAACACTACAGACAAAATTTTCTATCCTGACCTGCACAGCAGCTCTCACCTCCCATAGTCTGTTCTTTCTGCATGAGGGGAACTCCCATTGATGTGTGGATCTGAGAGAAGAATTTTGCCCTGAGGGCTCAATTTTGCTCTGAGATTGACATACGCATATCATCAAAAATAGAATAATCTATTCATTTGAGGAGCTATCAGCAGCTCCTGTGCAATGCTGTTGCTCTTGGAGGTTTCTGACATACTACTAAAGTGTGTGATAGGCTTAGGGGGATCCTAGGTCTAACAGGTTTTGCTAACAATCCCTCCTCCCAAATAGATGAAGTAGAAACAAAGGGTGATCTTTCTTTGTTATTGTAATTAATTATATTATGACAGGCAAATTTAACAAATAATTTTTTCTTATAACACTTCCTTGAGTAGCTCTCATTCTAGAGTCTCCTCAGACAGGTGCTCAGTCAGGAGCTGTCTGGCTGCATGAGGATTTTCACATCCTTCAATATTCTCTGAGAACCATCTGAAAATATGGCATCTGAGACTCTTAAAGGAAAGAGTGGATTACTGGCTGATTGTCATACTCTGCACATCAGCCTCCTACAATGAAAAGTGTATGTCTCAAAGTCATACAGAAACCATCGATTTTTGGAAATAATACCTCAAGATCAACAGATCAGCATATACGTGTCTGAAATGTGATTTGATTACTGGAAATGACATAAATGTTTTTTGTAGAAGACATACCTCAAATCTTACACACTAGTACATATAAGCCTCTGATGGTGGAAATCCCAACTTGCCAAGCTGATGAGGCCAGTAATGAAGCATCTGTCGTACTCCTGATGGGCACAACAAAATATTGGCTGCAGAAAGAAAAGTCTGTTACAAAAAACATTTTTTTTGCATTTGTAGAAATTCACTTCACATAAGAAAGAAAAAAACTATTAAAGCATAATTTTGAATCTCTAAAGCAACAGAAAACTTCACTGAGAAATCCATCAGGATGAGAAAAAACCCTGAAACTAAATAAGGCACAAAAATCTGGAATCTTTCCTTAAAATTTATGCGATACAGCTGAGTGCATCTGTAGCGGGCACTCTAGAAATCACTTTTCATTAAATCATATTTTTCCTGCCTTTAGTTTTTTCCATATGTCATAAAACAATATTGCTTTACTGTACTGGTCAGATGAGCCAAGTATCTTCTCCTAGTGGCAGAGGAGACCGCAGGCTGCATTCTGTCTCCCATCATAACGGGATCCACTCTACAGGAGCACTGGAACTGTCACCACTTGAAAATACTGGCTTCACTACACAAGGCTAATAGGCTGATGCTTCCCAGAATTGCTGGGCTGGTTAAGGCTCGGCTAAAGACCATATATGATTCAGGGAAAACCTTCATGCTTCAGAGGGGTCCAGGAAAGTAGGTGAGTGAGGGCATTATCAAAAAAATGCCTGATGCTTATAAGCATCTTGTTATCTGAAGACCATTTCCTGCTCATTTATGAAGGATTGGGAGCAAGCAAATTGAATAAATTGTCTAGCAAGACTGTTGAGGTGGGGTAGCATTTTGATAAACCCAGGGCTCAGCTGGAACTTTCTGAAGCACTTGTG
Source organism: Empidonax traillii (assembly GCF_003031625.1). Lineage (NCBI taxonomy): Eukaryota > Metazoa > Chordata > Aves > Passeriformes > Tyrannidae > Empidonax > Empidonax traillii. The sequence goes on along the minus strand of NW_020955424.1, from coordinate 464,295 downwards.
GAGCTTTTGACTGTCTAAAGTTTCTTTTCCACAGACCATCCACGTATTTACTAACAAAATCTATAATCTTGCATCCTGCTTTAGGGCTGGAATTCATGTCTCTACTGACTGGAGTATGAAATGTGATGCGACTTATGAAGAGGCCATTTAGTCAATGGAAGCAAAAATCCACCTGTTGCCCTCAGGCTTGCAATATCTCACTGTGGCATGTGGAATGGCCTATGGCCTCAGTCTCATTAGGACTAACCTAACTTCCCTTCCTGGATCTATCACTTCTGATCATGATATTCAGAAAAATTACCTTACGAGTAGAACAGAGACATAAGACTAATTTTTCAGGCATAGTTTTAATACTGGAAGGCCATTTAACTTTCCTTATTATATCATGTATTTTGGATTTTAACATATCAGAATGTGAGAGCAAGAGAGATAACTTTTCTCTCCTAGTAGAAGTTGGCTTTCTGAACCTCAAAGGTAATAAAACTTGCAATGCTTGTGTCGACTTATCTTATTTGCCAACATTAGAAAGTGTAATTATATTTCTTCTTTTAGGTCTCTTTTCTGCAAGCTTTTTCCCCACCACCCCTTCTGTTTCTCTATCTCTTTACAATCTCTCTTGGGGCTTAACCTTGTCACTGTTCTTGTTCATTCACATTTCACATTGCTAGTCAAGGTAATGTGCTTACAGTTATGAAATGTTGATGGATGGCCAATTGAAGCTGCAACGTCATAGACCTCCAAAACTATTGTATTTAGTTAGAAATTTCTTAGGAACCCTCAATCCTTTAAATCCTTTCTTGAATGAAAACTATAGGGAGACATGGTATCTTGTTTTCTGTAAACACCAGCAAGGGTAGAGAAAATGTTTGCTATTGATCAAAACCAGCCCCATGAATTCAGGCTCATCTGAGGGTGGGCTGTTCAGTGAGCCAAGGCCTGTGCTGCACATATCTCTCTCTATGAGTTTTGTCACAGAACTTTTGGTTAGTCAGTGTTGTCCACATGTGATGATAACCAGATTCGGCAGTCAGGAATAATTTGCAACTTCTATGTATTTTGAGAAGGCTGGACCCCAAAACTGTCTTGTTGAGGATACTGCATTATCCTCAATGGATAAAAAAAGGAAGGATCAGATGATATAGTGTCTTTTTTTTTTTCTAAAATTGCTAAAGTGTCATTCTCCTCTGAAGCTAGGAATAAGAATGGTCATTGTTAGGACCTTTCTTTCCTTCCCCCATTGGAGTATATACAGGGCTTTCCACACTATGTAGCTCAATGTCTGCCTTTTCAAAAATTCTTTTAAAGCCAAACTCTGAGAAACCTTTCAGAGTGAAAGCAGTTGACAAAGCTCTAAACTTCCTTTTTGTGTCTCTAGCCTACAGCTCCAGACTTTTTTTGATAACGAAGAAAGGAACACAAATTATCCTGGTATTTAAACTGCTTATGGTAGATGAGAAAATCTCTGTAGTAATCCTGTTTAGTAATTTAGTAATCTTGTCTCTGTAGTAATCCTCAGTCACATCTTCTTTGAAATGGTCCACTGGAAGTAAAAATGATCATGTGCCATCTCAGTTTAATGGCAAATGTGTTTTGAAGAGAGTACTGACATTTGGAATATCAGTATGTTTTGAAGAGAGTACTGACATTTAGAATATCAGTCCCTTGATGATCCTTGGGGGTCCCTTCCAACTTGGCATATTCTGTGATTCCATGATTTTGCAATTGTGCACGTGTGACCAGACAGTAAACTTTTCAAGTAAGGGGAAAAAAATTGTAAGCAAGTTTTTATGACTTGAAATGGGGCTGAATATATGGCCGTATCTTCAGCCAGAGTAACCACAATGTACCTTGAATAATCTCAGTAAAACCACTCTCATTTGGTTTTGTTAAGGACACAATGACCTATGCAGTTCCAACTTGAAACAATCAACTTTCTTATTCACTCAGGAGAACCTTGCCAAATTCAAAAGGGAAAAACATTAATACTTTTAAGCTGTGAGGGTTTAAAATGATGGATTTGCTCAGAGTTGGGAGGAAAAATTTAATCTGACTTCTTGTTTTGGATTAAGAAAAGTGCTTCCAGAGCCCTGAATCTGAGTGAAGGTTGGCCTCACACTGATCTATAATAGCAGCACTTCTCTTGGAATTTCTAGCTCTGCAGGGATTATGAGAACATGGAATATGGAGAAGGAAAATTTGGCTAAGTCAGATAATTTATTCCCCTGAAAGAGTTGAATATTCCATAAACAGATGACAGACTAGCCCTTATATGTAAATCCTATTGAATTTACACAGTGAGGAGACCAAAACTGTAGTAGCAGCTATTAAAAAAGCATATGAGTTGTGAACACATAAGATGAACATTCTTCTATAAATTCTTGTACTGTCCTATAGTATGTTGGTGCTTGATTGTAAAGATTTTAGTCAAAACCAGGTGTTATGAGAACCTAGAAAAATGATTATGGTGGTACGAGTTTCTTGGGTCTTTCCACAGGACTGTGTCTAACTTCATTGTGGTCTAACTTCAAATTCAGTTTTGGCTTGTTAAGTGCTTTAACAAAATCTGAGAGTACATCCTACCTCCTGGCAGAAGCTCATGGGCTGAAGCAGCATCTTTCTCAGTTATTATATAGACACAACTTTGTTTATGTGGTCAGGAGACAAAAAGACAATTTGCAACACTGCTCACTGTGCCACTTCTTGCAGCAGCCCCAGACCTTTTACAAATTTGTAGATATGCCTATGTATGATACTCGTATGGGTCTTTCATTTTCACCTGCCACATGATGCGTACAACACATTCAAACTCTGTCTTTCAGAAATAAAAAGCAAGATAAGAGGTAACTTTGAGTAATTTTTTTTTTTTTTTTATTCTTGGCTCTGCTTAAAACTACATTTTGCTAAGTTTTCCAGATGATGCCCTTCTGTCTTTTGGCAATTCTAACCATATGGAATTTGAAGACTGCTTTTATTTATAATGGATTTTCTGATGTTTGACAACATACTTGGGCCTAGAGTGTAGATTCAGCCTTGCTCATCATGTTCAGAGATCTGTCATCCTGAGAAAGGTGAGATAGTCTTAGACGAGGCAAGTCTGGGTTTTCCATGGAGAGTATGATAAAGATGTAGTCAAGGATAAGCAGAGGGAAATGACATTTTCCCATTTTGACGTATCTGTTTTGGTACTTGCTTGCTTCTTTTTTCCACTAGAGGTGTGAGTTTATTTGTATTTCTTATTTATTACTGTACCACTGATCTTGGACCAGATGTTCTGGGTCCTGTGCATCTTGGGAACAGCAAGTTTACTGGATGTGTGCAGACCATCTACACTTTGCACATGTAATGGATGCGCTATTTCCAACAATGGTTAGATTTACCAAGCTTATGCAATGTGGCTTGCACACCTAGGAAATGACGAAAGGAATTGTCTGGTCCTAGTTCTCCTGAGGGTTTAGAAAGAAGAAGAGAAATATATTTCACTGTAGGAAAATGGACCTTGAAGGAGGAATGCTTCCCCGTTTGGGAAACTTATTCTGTGAGGTTTGGACAGAAGACAAATTCAGTGACTGTGAGAAACCTTACTATCTGAGAGAGAAATCTGTTCAACAGTTAATATGGCTTCAGGCTCTATAATCCCCTGAGGCAGCAAAGCAACCTCTGTGCCTTAGAAACTCCTTCAAGGTGTCAGCCTTGTCAGTATGGCACTTGTGAACCACTGCACTGGCAAGCCACAGAGCATGTAAAGGCTTCAGGTCCCAGATGATCAGTCTGGTAGAGAACCTTGGAGCTGATGCAGCTATCCACAGCAATGGGAAACGGGCAAGACACCAGGTCAGTTTCTTGTACACAAATAATTTGCCAGGAGGTAACTGGTAGTGCTGGAAATGAAAAGGAAGGAAGAAAGCATCTCAAGTGAAATAATGAAGAAATGAATAATTTCCCTGCAAAGAAAACCTTGGATGAGTGGGACATAAAAGTAGAAGATGGGAATGACCCCATACTCTTTATCTGGTTACAAAAAAGGAAAACAGTTAAAATATAATAGCTCTGTCTTATAATAGGTTGTACTGAAGCCCTGACATATTTCTTTGGTTTTCAGTTGCTTAGGCTGTCAGAATTAACTGTGAAAGTGTTCAGGAGTATTTTACTCTGAAATCATGAAATATAAAGACTTATTATTTTTTTAATTTTTCTTTTTATTTTTAAGAAGAACATATTAAAAAGGAAGATGAAATCCATAATGGTGAAAGGCTTATTGACTGAAGAGAAAATTTGGAAATTTAATGAAGCAAGACCTGATTACAAAGGAGATTGTGACTGGCATCTGGAACAAATCATCGGAACATCATGAAATAACTCTTGACAAAGGAGTTAGAGTTTGTCAAACTAACCAGGTGCCTGGTTCAGAATGAAGGGGAACTGAGAATCCAAAACAGTGCAAAGAAAGATGCTTGATGAAGTTATAACTGGAGTCCTACAAGAGCAGCATCTGGACCTGCAGATGGCATAAAAAATAGTGCAAGTCATAAACTGGAAGAAGGTATGCACTAGATTACATCACTGAAATAGTTTGTAAGAAGCAGCATAGAGGAGATCAATGACAGCACCATTTGCTCTGGGGGATTCTCCATAAGACCAATTCATCAGAAGATGAATGGACTATCACCCTGAAAGCAAGTAAGACATTTATTCATTTTAAATTGGATACTGGTGCACATGATGGTGTGTTGATTGAAATAATGTTATCCTCCTGACAAGAAGCAGATAATGAAGAGTCAGGGGAGGTTTACAGGGGTAAGCTAATAGCAACTAAAGTTAACATGAGAGTAAATAAAGTGGACAGATACAGTCTGTATTAACTGTATGGGGAAGGCCATCCATTGTGAAATAAATAATGTGTTGAGCCTTTGTTCTCATCAGGATGACACGCTTGTCAGAGAGGACAGGAGGACAGTATACCTGAAGAAGCATCAGAGGACACTGGCTAGGGAACAGAATACACATCAGAGGGGATATCTTTGAACAGAACACACATCAGAGGAGAGTGTCAGCCTCCCTTCAGTCCCTCTTCCTATTCAAATTCCATTCCTCTGAAGAAAGAGGCAAAAAAAGAGGATCTAGGTGAGTTTATTACCCCAAGAATCAAAAAACACGTAAGAGAATGAGCTGTGGATATATTCTTTGTTCACCTCTAGAGAAGGAAATAGGGACAGAATGTTTTCTGTCTGGATAGACCAGAAGAATTGAATAAGTATGAAAAAAAAGAAAAAAAAAGGTCACAACAGTTGTATGGGATAATTTTCAGGGATATTGTCTAATACCAGATTTTTTTATATGCTGGGTATATCAGGAGAGCTCTGGGAAAAGTCTTTGGTAAAACAGCACGTTTCATGTGTCTTCCATGTCTTATTGAGAAAACCCTGTTTCTTCAGACTTCCATTTAGGCTGTGCATAGCACTCCATTTTTATAACAAAACAAAAAGTCTTGATAGTACAGAAGAAAATGAGGCACCACAGATGATATGTTAATATGGGAAAAATGCTAAAAGAAACTGAAACGTCAGAAGAGAATAACTGGAATTTCTGAGCATCCTGGAACAGAACCAGAGCTGCTGGGTTAGTGTGATGCCAGCAAAATGTAAATTTTTTGGAACATAAATAACACACCTGAGAAAGAAGGTTATTTGGCAAGACATATAGGTAACAGTGAAACCACTGCAGTTGACAAAGAAATAGTAGATTTCTGGGAATGATGGATTACATTAGGACAATTGTACCTTTGCTGCTGCCTGAATAAATAAATAGAGAATGCTCCTACACAATGACATTGCCTGACCTTAATAAAAAGTCTAAGAAGTAAAAGGAATTAATTTGAGAGGATGGCATGCATAAAACTACATTGTCCACAGGTGTTTCAAAGAAGGATTTCGGGATTTCAGTGCAGTCTTCTTGCGGGAGAGTAGTCTCAGCTAGAGACTGTGGTTTATGAATAGTAGATGCTAACAGGAAATGAGAGTTAATAAGCTCAGATAGAAAAGGAGGCTTTGGCATGGTTGTAAAAGACTTCATGTCTTAGTTGTGGGAGGCCTTAGCTATTACTATTTTATTAGCTGAAATCGACTGCAGACCACTTATTGGTGTTACTGAAAATGGCCTTGTGAACACTCCAGAGAATTCACAGCTTACTTTTTTCTTTTTTTTTTTCCAAGTACAAATGGATGATTTGTAAATTGAATCTGAGCCTGGAAGAGATTTGGAGATGCAGACTCATTCTTTAAAGTGTTTGACAGAAGTGGTGAAATTCAATATTAGCCTGATATGCTAATAAAAATAAAACTTGTGTTCTGAGGTGAGCTAGGGACCATGAGTTTCAGATTGATTACTTAGGGTGAGGGTCTACACAAAGTAATTAAGACTAAAATGATTGTGGCAAAACCATATTCCTCATCGCTCTTATCAGTGTAAGGGAGACTACTACCACTGCATGAAACCCTGTTTCAGGAATCATGATTCCTAAGTTTTTATTAAAAAGTATGTGAACAGTAGTTACGGAGGCTAATAGGGGGTTTTTGAGGAAAAAAAAATATTCTGGCAGAAAGAGGAGTGTTAATTTGACCTTAAATGAAGAAGCTCTTAAATTCTGCTGCATATACCAGAAATAAAGATCAAGATGTAGGAAAGCGTAGTAGTGATGGAACAGAGGAAAATCTGCCTGGAGCAAAATACACATAGACTATTTACAGAGATTAGGAGGAAAAAAGTCCAAAATAGAACACTATGAACTATGTACTTACTATTATTCTGACTCCTCTGAGGTAATTTTTTTGGGACATACAGGTAAGGAGCTGATGATGGTCATCAAACATCCTTCCTTTCCTAATACACCTTATTTGACAACACTGGGCCAGAATTAGTTGTGTGTGAATATAAGCAGTTTGCAGTGCAATGTTGGCTTAATTTTCTGTATTGGGTTTGCGTGGCAAGGTTTTGGTAGAGAGGAGCTATAGGGGTGACTTCTGTGAGAAGCTGCTGGAAGCATCCCCTATGTCCGATGGAACCAATGACAGCCAGATCCAAGATGGACACGCCACAGCTGGCCGAGCCTATCAGCGACACCCCTGGGACAACAGATTTCACAAGGGGAAAAAACTGCACAAGGGCAACTGCAGCCAGAGAGAGGAGTGAGAATATGGGGGAGCAACAGCTATGCAGACACCAGGGTCAGTGAAGCAGGAGGAGGATGTGCTCCAGGTACCAGGGAAGAGATTCACCTGCAGCCTGCAATAAAGACCATGGATGAGGCAGGCTTGTCCTCCTGCAGCCCATGAAGGTCCACAGTGGAGCAGATATCTGCCTGCAGCCCATGGAGGGTCCCATGCTGGAGCAGGTGGATGTCTGAAGGAAGCTGTGACCTCATGGAAAGCCCATGGTGGAGAACAGTCCCAGTAGGAACTGTGGCCCCATGGAGAGAGGAGCCCATACTGGGGTAGGTTTGCTGGCAGGATCTGTGACCCTCCACACTAGAGCAGTCTCATCCTGGAGGACTGTACCCCGTGGGAGGAATCCACGCTACAGAAGTTCATGAGGAGCTGAAGCCTCTAGGAAGCTCTCACATTAGAAAAGCTGATGGAGTACTGTCTCCTGTGGGAGGGACCCCAGGCTGAAGCAGAGGAAAAGTGTGGGGAGTCCTGTCCCTCAGGAGGAAGGAGGGGCAGGGCCAACATATGATGTACTTTCTGCGGTCTCCATTTCTCGTCCCCCGCACTGCTGCAGGGCAGAGGTAGAGAAAATTATGAGAGAAGTTGAGCCCAAGAAGAAGGGAGGGTTGGGAGGAATGGGTTTTAAGATTTATGTTTTATTTTCTCATTATCCTACTCCGATTTTATTCATAACAAATGAAATTAATTTCCCCAAGTCTAGCCTGTTTCACCTGTGATGGTACCTGGTGAGTGATTTCTTCCTGTCCTTATCTCGACCCACGAGCCTTTCATTATATTTTCTTTCCCCTATGCAGCAGAGGTGGGGAGTGATAGAGCAGCTTTGGTGGGCACCTGGTGTCGAGCTAGCGCCAACCAACCACACCAGCTATGTGCTAGTCCTAGTGAGCTTCTATCCAGAAGATGGGTGAAAAGCAGTGTACGAGAGAGGAAAAAAATGCAGTGTGTTTAGACAATAGATCTCCAGGTGAGCTAGCCCTGTGAACTAGCTGGGAGAAGCAGTTGTCTTGCCCTCTGACTGGAACAGGTCTGATCTTCCAGAGGAAGTGAGACACCACCTCAGACACTGTTGGACAGTTTAGTTATTGTTGTGACTTCGTATGTTTGCATTAATAACGGTTTTAATTATAGCTGTCGTTACATTCTGCCTTGGAATGGAACGTGTGGTATTTGGGGCTGTGCCTTCAAAGGCTGAGCAGCTTGGCAGGGCACTGTGAGGCTCTTGTTGCAGCACACAGACAGCTGGATGCAGACAGAGGATTATTCCCAGCACCTCCAGTGCTGAGTAGCACTGAAGACCACAGAGAGAAGACCAACTGAGGGCCAGAAGACAGTCTAGAGGCAACTTGCCCTCTACCTATGATTGATCGGCTAAGACCCTGTGGGAGATAGGCCATTTGCTCCTGCTGGCAGATGAGATGCCAACCCACCCAGAGAGAGGGATTCTGAGAAGTATCTGAAAAGGGAACCTCAAGGAATGTCCCTCTCCCACTGGCAGTCATTCCTGTGGGAAACACTGCCTGCCTCCTAAGGAGGTGGTGAGTCCCAGCGACTGTAGTACTTCATTCTTTCTGCCAGATCCTCCTGCCCATTTTCAGGGCTGCAAAAAGCCTTTGGGATTTGGTCCATGGACAGCAGAAATTGTAAGACTTGTTTTAATATGAATAGCCTGACAGGTACTGCAGGTGAGACATTTTTCTGGTATGTACAACTTAACTCTGGCAGGTTGAGATGGTGTGACTTGGTTCCAAGCCTAATAAACCAACAGAACGTGTGTTTACTATGAATGGACTCATTCATTTCGATGTCAGTGTGTGTATACACGTGTTTGTGTGTGTGCATGCATGTAGAGAGAAGAGAATCCCTCTTTTCCCTTCTCCTCATGGCTTATATCATACTGCATGCCGACATATCCAGTCTAACAACTCCTTCATAAGGAATCTGAAATAAAGAGTCCAAGGAAAGTTTAACAGCTTCATAGCTTGTAATTCTCTTTCGGCCACATTTTGTTTGTCAGGGAGAGCACAAGAATGAGACCACACATTATTTAACACCTTTCCCTATTTAGAGTTTGTTAGTTTAACTTTTTCTGAGATTTTTTTTTTTAAATGTTTGTCTGAATTTAGTGGTTGTGAAGGAAAGTGATGGCCCTAAAGACTGTAGTTTTCCTTGCAGAATAAGCATGGGACAAACTCCAGCAGAGTGCATTTCCCCATATTACCACCCTAATTTGACCTTGAATGACCTGTTACAGGGCCCAGCAGAGCTGGTGTTCATATCTTTCCAGTTCTTGGCTTTTTCGTGAAGACTGGCAGCTGGGCTGTGCCAAATGTGGCAGTGCTTCTGGGAGGTTGATCTGTGTCCAGATCAGAGCCGGAGTTCTCTAACATAGGCACAGTGTTAGAATAACCTTTCCAGTACTGAGGAGGCTGGAGAGCAGAGCTAATGAGACAGAGATCTCAGGGTGAGTATTTCAACACCTGCAGCCATGGAAGTGCCATCTTTCCCAAGGGCTCTATTATTACAGCTGTGCCGAGGCTCTAATACTTGCTAGGCCTTGTACAAACTCAAAGTAAGACAGAACAAAATGTGGGAGGAGAAATATTTAAAGCTACAACTCCTCCTACCAGTGGATTTCTTTAATAAAGGAATAGAGGCATGGGGACATAAAGTAGCTTTCTCTACCATTGTTAATTTACAAAAGAACTCGGCTATTCCAGTGCCCTGGCTAGCACAGGACATTAATCCTCTGGTGTTTTGAAGGTGAACAATGAGAATCAAAGCTTACCTCCAGCAACTAGGTAATGGCTCACGCATTGGAGGTTGCTGCTCCCCCAAATTTTGTTATATTTTGGGAGTTTTTGAAAACAAGGTACCACTCCTGAACTTACTTTAATACAGCCTTATTAAAGGCCACACAATCACTTTTCTTAACAAGGACTCCTCAGTCTAAGCACAATGTATTTGAGTCTTGTGCTGGCATCACCACGGGACCTGGTGTACTGGCCACTGCAAACAGTTTTATGCTCACTACACCTGCTCTTCAAGGTGGATAAGCTCTAATCCAGAAGCCAGGTTGTCTCATGGGGTTGGTGGTGTCCTCCAGCTTGTAGAAGAAGCCCTACTAAATGCACAGTGCCATGGCAAGAAAGCTGCTAGGACCCTTTCTGAAGCCAACTGATGTTGCATCAGCGTTCTTGGAACAGCATGTGCAATTTTCTTCCTGTGTAAGGAAGTGTGGAGCTGTACGGTAAGATTACACAGGTCATTGGGTGGTACACATAAAGGCCTTCATTCCAATTACATTGGGGCAAAATCCTGCAGGAAAGAATGGCCTTTATTTCTGCACATTTCTGAATTAATAATGTTAGCATTAAGAGAAATTCTTAGTTTAATGTGACATTCAGGTCTTCCCAGTAAGATGTAACCAAAATCTGAATGTGGATTTTGATTTAATTGTATGACTCTCAGCAATTTTTCTTCTGGGAATCTGTTCAGAGCTGTGATTAAGAGAGTGACATTTAGGATCTGTTTATCTATACCCTGCAAAATTCTGTCTATTTAGATCCAGAAGGTTTGTTGGGTCCATCTTTGTATAAAACTTCTCTCTCATATTTAGTCTTTTTCACTTGGTATCAGTGTTAGCAATGGCTAGTGAAGAAATTACTACTATTATTCATTAACTCTGGTCTCTCAGAGTAACCATATGTGTAGAGCAGAGGGAAAAGAATACTTTTGGTTTTTAATACTGAATCACTGCTACTAAGTTTTTCTTTCTTTCTTTCTTTCTTTCTTTCTTTCTTTCTTTCTTTCTTTCTTTCTTTCTTTCTTTCTTTCTTTCTTTCTTTCTTTCTTTCTTTCTTTCTTTCTTTCTTTCTTTCTTTCTTTCTTTTTTCTTCTTAAAAAAAAAAAAGAAATGGAAAACAAAAAGGCGTTTTTCTGAAGCCTAAATGCCTGGAGAATTGATTTCCTCTAGGTGACACAGTGTCCTCAGAAAGTTTTAGTTCAGTGGGCCACAGTGATCTCAGCTAGCACTTGTTTTAAAGGATATATGTAAAAAATTCACGGTTAGAGTCCTGCATCTCAGGTCACAGAGGAGTGTGACTATTAACAAGTTCCAGCTGCTTTATGGGGTTTCACCAGCCATTTGTGGATCTTTAATTTTTTTTTTAAGGAAAACTTTTAACTGCCTTTTATTTTTTTCTTGGAGATATATTAAACCTTTAAATCTTTTCATTTTTTTTTTAAAGTTCACAATAAATACTCCCTTTGTGTTCATGCTGAGGAAGTATTTAATTACATTATTAAAAAAAAAAAAAAGGGAAGTAAAAGAAGGAATAGTTCTGATTTTGCTCTCAGCTCTCTATGATTGTGCCATCTCCTCTAGTCATGATTTTTGTATTTATTTTCTCAGCAAGGGGCCTGTTTTAATACTGCAGCTGATGACCTAAAAATGTGTGAGCTATGTTTTATTATACACAAGCCACATAATATGGACGAACAGCTCTCCTGGGCTGGCTGAGCTGTGCTGCGCTCGGGGCTGAGGAAAGCGGCTCCAGCCACGGCTCTCACTCTTCTATTCCAGGTCCCTGTTGGAGCCTCAGCAGCCTCGGTGATTGTGGTGGCAAAGCAACACCATTCAGGCAGTACCTGAGTTCAAGGAGGTCCAGCTGTGGCTCCTTGCAGTCTCAGGCGGCTCCTCTTGCTGGAGCCAGTCCCAGCAGCTTGATGCCACCTACGAACGGCCTTACACCCTTCTCTGAGATTACTTGCTCAGCGCTGCGCAGCTGCCAGAGCCCGGGCTCAGAACTGGCCCGGCTGCTCTGCCTCCATGACTCTTATTTGAGAACAGGAAAATGCTGAATAAGAAAAACAAATATATTGATGCTGTTTTTCTCTCCAAATTTAGGGGTCTAAAATTTTGGCATGAAATTCTTTGTTTGGAAATTTGGGCCCCAGATCATGCAGTGAGCAAACACACAAAGTGACTTACTGTAAAATCTGTGTTTGAATTTAAATGAGAGTAGGCGAAGGGATTTCTTCATTTAAAATTGCAGTATTCAGAAAATGAGAATCCCCTCAAAGATGCGTACGGTGAAGAAACCATAAGAACAACCCTAGGCCAAGTGATTATTAGCGGTAACAAAAATATGTACATTCTTTCTTGCAGATTTGGTGTTTACCATGCTTTTGTTATCCTACATGCAGACATAGCCCCATGAATACAGGTATATATCTACATCAGACTCATGTGTATATGTATATATGCATTTGCAGTATATACACACACAGAGACACATATATACATATATATTCTGTAGGTATTCATCATTCTGGGTAAAGGAGACAAACACAGAAGAAAATAACATTGTACCTATTCAGGACTTTATAGGAAATCTGGGGCATTGCCATGACAATTCCAAAAATGGTTAGTACCTTCTGTATTTTTGTAAACACCTACTCATTTACTGCAGCAGCACTGAAAATGAATTAAGAGTACTTATTTAGGCCAAATATACTTGGAAAACTCAGAACAATCCTCCTTCTTCTGTATAATTCTTTTCTTCTCAACATAAATGTAAATTGACACAAATAAATAAGTTCTAATTATATTAAGCTCTGCATGTCTAAAAAGTTTGGTGTGAAACAGGAAATTCACCTGCAACTTCGAAGCTCTTATGTAAAATTAATAATAAATGTTTTCTTGCCAACATCAATATGTTTATATAATGGTCATGGGACTCTCTTTGATGCCTAAATTATTTAACACATTAATTTTTTATCTCCACTCAAGCCTACTACATAAAGTTGCTGAGTTTGGTATCAAAGGTGGTGGTTCAAATCAAACTGATATTGCATTTTAATTAAAATAGTGTTAGGACACATCACACAGTCTTTACTCAGACAAAATGTACTGGAGTAGTGAAAACTTGCTTTTACTCTGCTTTCTGCTTTGCCAGATGCTGGCAAGGCTGGAGGTAGGGAAGTGGCACATGCAAATGTTGCCTCACTCCCTACTCTGTGTTTTTATTTGACACTTTTAGGTTGCGTCACTTAAGGCTGTGCCACAGAAGAAAAGATGAGGGCTGAGTCACAGAACCAGATCTTCAGTGTCTCTCTCATGGTACTGTAAAATATGTGTGATTATGACTGTACAGATACCCAGTCTGTGAATAGGTGTATCCCTCTGTCTCCTGAAGGATGGATTTCTACCATGCATAGTATGTAAGTGGGGGGACAGCCATGCTTGAGTAAGTGCCTGGTTGGTGAGATTTTGAAGTGGAGCAAGGATACAACGGAAGTTTAGCCTGCATTTGCAGATAAAGTCCTCCTGCTCTTAACTGCAGCAAAGGTCTTAAGCACAAAGGATCTGCTTCAGGTTTTGGTATTCCAAGCTCTCCTTTGCCAGGCTCACTTTCATCTGCTGCTGTCTCCAGTTAGGAGATGCTCTTGGTTTGGGTGAATTTCATGTCCAGAAAAACCCAGTAGACAAACAGATGACTGTAAGTTACTTACAGGTCTTCTGCTTCTCTTTGTTTTAGCAAACAGGCAGATCTTATCCCCTTTTTAGGGGAGAGGATTTATTAAAAAAGTGAAAGGAGTGATTTGTTGCTACCCAAAGAAAAGATTCAAAAGCCCAGCCTTCCTTATTGAGAGACTAGCTGGCATCTGGCAAGTTCCCAGTAAGACAGCTGTTCTGGAAAATACTGAGATCAAACCACAACCTTTTTCCCAAGAGAGTCTCAGTCATGTCAAATAAGTGGCCTGGGAGCTCTGCAAAAATGCTCTTCCAATACTTTTGAGTCACATTGACTTAAGGCACTTGAGATACCTGAGTTTGATGATACTTATACAGTATTGCACATGTGCTTTTCTTGTTTTGCTGGTGCCTGTGGTGTAGGGGGAGAGCCGAGTAGCTGCAAGAGGGCCAGTTGACCTCCCCACCATGTCTCTGAGGGAGTAAAGGTCTTGGCCATGTAATTGCATGAGCTGTCATTGTTTAAATATTGTGGTTAATCATCAGTAATTGACCACAAATAAATTAATAGCTCAGAGGTTTTTGGCATTGTCTGATCCTTCAGTAATCTGCTTTCCTGCACCTGCAAGATCTTTGTCTCATGAATTATCTTTTGTAGCCATGTTTCCGGACAAAAGCAACTGCTTGCTAAAGATTCTTGGATTAAAACTGAAACTCTTATAAATTCCCTGGACTTAATACACACTAGTCTCTGCCTGCCATACATCTGATGGTGAGTAGCCAATGTGTTCATCAGTATTTGATCAGTTGAATATTACTCCATGAAAAACAAAAAGAACATCAGATACTGCCCAAGCTCTGCCTTCCCCACAGATGTATGTCTAACTCATTTCACAGACTTTCATTTATGAAATTTTCACAATATTCAACACAAGAACAGATTTTAATATCTAGCTTAAACTTCTTGTCGTAATTGATGTTTGGTGCGTCCAGCGGAGAACAACATATCCTCCTCCACCTTGATGCTCTCTTTTCTGAGGAAGACTGTTCCAGCATGGCTATTCTTATGGACAGCGTGAAGGGACAAAACTGAAACTCCTGTAACAGCTTAGGTAGTTGCTACTCATGGGGAGCATGCTGCCCATCTCCTGTAGGTGAATAGTCTTTGTGATTCTATATATCCAAGTGTAGGTCTTCAGCCTCATGACAAGAGTCAAAGTGCACTGAAATCAGTAGCAGGCTTAAGCCTTTACTTACTTAAGGAGCCTAAAAAAATATAGAACCCATACTAGTGTTGACCTCTAACAGATGGTAGCAAAATGACTGCTACAGAAAACACTGTGACATTAGAATCACATCCGGCTTGGCGGTGTTGGAAGGGACTATACAAAATCCCATATAAAACCCCCAATGTCTGTGAATGTTTATGACTTAAAAGTTAGTGCAGGCTCTGAGACTTCTCAGGCTGACAGCTAGCTGTCTGCCTACACTGGAGGAAGAGTGGTTCTCTCCTTTCAATCACCCCTACAGCCTCCTCCTCTTTCTGGTTACCAACCGAGACAACTCCCCTGCTCTGATCAGTTATTTCAGATCTCTGCTGCTGTGTGAAAAACATATTAGGAAAGGGTTTTTGCAAATTGCAGACATTTCACCTTCCCCTCCCCCCCCCACTCCATTCCTATGGCTGAAGCAACATGCTTTTTTTTTTTTTTTTACAGAATACCTGACCCATGATTTCTGACTTGTGCAAGGTTCCTTCTCATATATGAGTAGCAAAATATGAGCTTATCCTTCTTTTTCTTAATATAGCATAGGTGTAAAAATAGTTGTTAATCCTCTGCAATTAGGGCATAGAGCAGGGCTTGAGTTGCTTCTCAGTGAAATCATAATACAAATATTTCTTGTATTACATTATGCAATGTGAGGACTCTTACTAATTCCTTGTCTCTCTGGAATGGGTATGTGTTTTGGCTCAATAATTTAAAAGTTCAAGACTAGCATTTTACTTATGCTTGTTGTCCTGCATCTTGTGAGCTGAGTATTTAAGTTTTAAGAGTAGCATGTTTATTTATATATGTTGCTGCTAGTCCAAACTGTCTGCTAAACTAATCCCTTGTTAAAATGAAATCAAGTCAGCTATTTTAGATTACAAAGTTAAAACAATAGCTCAGCCAGACACTTCACACATCTGTTTTACTTTTCCTGAATAGGTATGCAGCTTTTCTTACATTCTTTCTCAGCAAAACTGCCACAAATTAGCTATACTTTTCTTTCATTTTTCTCTTGTGACCTAAGTCTTGTTTTCTCGGTTCTTTTGCTGATTACTTTTGAAATGCTGGCTTTTTTACATGTTTGTTTTCTTTCTCAGTAATACATTTTAAAATGGATAAAAATTTCATGCTTATTACTTGTTAATATGTTATCATACTCTATTACCCAAATTCGGACCAGAGGTAATTCCAATGTGGGAAATGCCAAAATAATACATTCTTGGAGATGAGATCTTAGACAGATATGGAAACCCAAAGTAGGCTTTGATTTACTTACAGTCTGCAGGAAATGAAGCATTACCGTCAATGTGGTATATAGAGATTTTAACTGAAGATAACTTTATTTCCAGCTTTACCTGCTGCTTTGATTTAAAGTGTTTTTCACATCATCTAATTTTTCATAAGCTTTCACATGTTTAAGGTTTGGCTTTTCTTAAGGGATTGTATAAGTTTTCATTTTGTGCAGAATCCTCCCTCTTATTTAGTGCATTTGCCAAGCACTTTAAAATTACATCAGGTGAGGGTTGCTCCAGCCTCCAGCAGCCAAGAATGTGAAACAATGCGGTTTACCTCACCAATTTTTAATAAACTGCTTGTTGGAGTAGTGTTCTGAGATGATGTTGCTGCTTCAGCCAAGGTAACCTTCAGTCCCACTCTGATTTGATATAATTTTTTTTATTCAGTTGTTTCATCATCCCTTTTTGAAAGGTGGAGAAGAAGAAGAGGCAGGATGATCCCATCTCAGTCCTATATTTAACTTACAAGGTAAATTCAGACTGCTTTGTAACACGGGGGTGTAAGAATCTGTAACACTCTGTGACGTGATCAGGAACTGAAGCTGGTCCAGCTTGTTTCCCTGAGCTTGTGGGAGCCACATCTATGTACTGAGCACAACTGTCCTCTCAGAATCCCTCCTTGAGGGTAAATGCCTCATGCCACTGAGCACTGTTCCCCTGTGGCTGCTTATGGGTACACATTCCCATCACATTCCAAGCAGATCCTTCAGCCCCCTTGCCCAAACACCCATGCTGCCTTGAATGATGATATGTGGTCTTTCATGTTATTAATCACATATGCATACAGGCTTTAAATTCTACAGGATCTTAACACAAACATGCAGCTGCAGCCTTGGACTCAGCAATAACTCTGCAGTATTCACACAAACTCCTACATGAGGTGTGAAAACACTGCTTGCCTTCTCAAATGTGTGTCAGAAGAGCAGGGCCAGCTCTCAGCCAGTGCCTGGGACTGCACATCCTCCCTGTCAAAGGTCTCCATCTGCTATGGTAGCTCCTTAGCAGCCATCCCGCAACTGGCTCTGGTGTGAAGTCAGACTTGTTAGCTTCAATCTAGCCAGTACACTGGGGTGGATAAGACAGGAGAGTGCATCAAGCTCATTATTCTTCTTTTTCATGGAGTCCAAACCCCACTAAAATCATTAGAGAATGACCTGGTTATATCAATGGTCTTTCTTTAAACCAGGTTGTCAAGACTGTGTATTTATTCATACCTGCTGTCATTTGGTGGAAGCAAGAGGCTCTGAGTAAGGTCACTGAGAGGGACAAATATCTCCATAACAAGGCTCAGTTAGTCCTTAGTGATAGGCTTGATGTCATGTTTCATGAGCAAGTAGCCAGCGATCCCTTCTGGCTGCTATCTCTCAGTGTCTGGCCGGAGTGGCTGCCCACCATGGCAGACAAAACTGCTAGACACTTGGTTAGCTTTTTCTGCTTCCTGGATTTCAGGTGTCTTAGCTGGAGGAGTGACTTCAGAGAATCAGGGGTGGCACAGTGGTCACCAAATGATGCTCCCTCCCTCCAGACCTGCACACACCCACAGGCTGCAGTTCCTGAAGGCAGAAGGGCTAAGTAGAGCCCTGCAGGGCTGCCACCAACATCACAAAGTGAGCCAGTGCTACCGTAGATGCAGATGGGATCACTCTCTTAGTATTTTAAAGCTGAGCTTGACATTGAGGACATGTGGAACTCGGCAGGAATTTGCCTGTGTTATTTTTATGAATTTGCTAGTGCATATGGAGACTCTACAGCCTGGATCAAACCCTGACATCTCAGCTCCACTGACACTCCAGCCTTTTTTAGGTCATGTGTCTCTCAGCACCTTGTGTCCTTCTTGTACTGATTCTCAAAAAGCTGCTTAGATCTGTTCCCCAGGAATGGGAATCACTGCCTCAGCCTTCTCTCCTGTGGACAGCTAGATCTGAGCTACTTGGTGTTCTCTCTATAGTAATGGAAAAAAATAAGCAGTTACACGATGTGGTTCATATGGCTTCTGTTTTTGGAGGAAGCTAATTTGGTCTCATAAATGCCCATTTATCTTTTCATCAGCTTTAACAGGAATTTATGGTAGCTTGCTCTGACACAGATTATCTTACTTCAGAAGACAATCAGTGCTATTTCAACATCCTGAAAGTGAAAACCACTACACAACTCCTGTGTAATGATGAGTTTTGTGAAGGATTGGAAAAGCGCATGGCAAGTTAAAGTGTGTAGAGTTTTGTACACCTGGTGCACTTTCTGGATGGGCTACTGTCTATTTTACTTTTATCCCCCTACTCTATGGGCATGTTCAATCCTTAATGAGAAGTACACGACTTGATCAAGGTATTAATAATTTGTCAAGCCTCTTACAAGGGGAAGAGGAATATTTCAGCAAGTGTGCCATGCCCTGTTCTATTGACCTTCTTAGGTAATCAACAAAAACAGCAAATAAGAAATAGCAGGGAGTTATCTCCTCAGCTTATGCTAACTCTCTTGCTAGAGAGAAAGATATTTACCTAGCTTAATAAGCAAGTACATAGTGCTACTGCTATGAAGAAACAGGTTTTGAGAAAGACTGTGGCATTTAGAGGAAGCTACCCTCTGTTTTCTGATCACATTAGTTTTTTCTGTGCTTATTAAAGCTAATGTCCAGGTACCCCTGGGAACTACAGTAAAGAGTTTCTGCCATCATCCTGTGACCCACAAATACATTGTTCTCCTAGAATATTTCCTGCATGTGATAGTTACACATGGACCAGACTGACCAGGTGTTACACATGTGATAGTTACACACTGACCAGGTGATGTCCTGGTCATGCTT
>NW_020955424.1:443657-445001 GCF_003031625.1 Empidonax traillii | reverse complement strand
CTAATGTCCAGGTACCCCTGGGAACTACAGTAAAGAGTTTCTGCCATCATCCTGTGACCCACAAATACATTGTTCTCCTAGAATATTTCCTGCATGTGATAGTTACACATGGACCAGACTGACCAGGTGTTACACATGTGATAGTTACACACTGACCAGGTGATGTCCTGGTCATGCTTTTTCTGTAACGGCCAATGAAACTTACCACTGACTCAGTCCTAGATAATATGCTCGAGGAAATTCTGTGCTGTTTTGTGTTAGAATAATGTTCTGGATTTCTGACATTGATGAAAACAGCTTCTAATATGCCATCTCTAAAACCAATGTGACAAAATATTAACCTTGATTGCTGACATATGTCATATTTATAGCATTTTGTGCTCCCTTCTTGGACATTTCCATTGTTCTTGTAATATACTTTTTGACTGTCATAATCTTTGAGTTGAAGGATAGTGGACACAAGAAATTCAGTGATTCCTGTATTCTATTTTTAAAATCTGAAATCTTCTTTACTTTTCTTTATATCTCTTTTTCAAGTCTCTCTATATTTTGATGATTTTCAGTGCTGCAAGATTTGCTTTTTTCACGTGTGTTTTCCCCCTAGGCACTGCTATATTATAGGAAAGTGTAATTATGGCTTTCTAAGCTTCATTGTTACAGACAAAATCAGAAAGATGTTTTAGAGCTCAGTTTCTGTTAAATAGTTGACCTACCCAAGTGTGACAAAAAGGTCTGTGACAATATAGGCAAGTGATTAGGTGAAGTAGGCAAACCTCCAAAACGTAAACTAGAGGCCTTCCTACTGACTACCCGTCTCTCCATGAAACACTGAGGCTATAACTAAGAGAAATGGAGAAGGGACAACCAACATTACCCCACACTTCTTACAGCTGAGCTTCATGAGGGTTGTCAGCAAAGAGTGAGCTGTAATAAATAGTTGGGACCAAATCTGTGACTGCAATCTGGCAGTGCTTTGCATCACCAGCATGCCATTTAAGAGCTGGAGGTGATCCTGCCTGGTAATTTCTTCTTCATGTTTTTAACAAGATGGAGTGTGAATAAGTATCTGAGGCACCAGTATCTTCACTGAGTTGAGATGTACTGTGCACACAGTTGGTTCTCAGAGGCTTCGTGGGAGACATATTGCAGAGGCAAGCTTGGTTGAAGGTAACATCTCTCATCTTGTCCAAAACTACAGAGTTGAATCCCTTGTTTATTTAATTCTTATGTTTACTGATCTGTTGGTCCTTTTTACACCAAGGAATGTTTCTCCCTTGAGTTTTGCTAATTGACAAGCTGAAATTAAGCTGGAGTTTTTGCTCAATCCTGTCCTCTACAAAAAAA
>NW_020955424.1:408967-442594 GCF_003031625.1 Empidonax traillii | reverse complement strand
TCACAGTCCAGAGAGTAAAGATGAGTTAGGCATATTATCTAAACTTCTCCCTCTGAAAACTGTAGGATTTCTATTCTGTAAGCATGGATGTGGAGCCTCTTTTGTGTTGCTTCAGTTTACATTATTGCGGGTCTAAATGGACCTTGTAGAGACTGCTTAATTCGTTTATGTAAAGTAAAAACAAATGTAGAAGCCCTCGCTATTTTTTATTGTTAACATCCCATTGGGAGGCAGGAGAGTAAATATTTTAGAACTTTAAAGCAATCTACTTAAGCTTAATAATAATGCTGGGTTTCAAGTAACAGAGAAGAGTACAAGTCACTGGAAGATCAAAGATTATGCTGAGTTTTATAGCAAATCTGGGCAAAGATCTCCTGGGAGGGGTAAATCTTCAGAACTCTCCTTTCCCAGTCTTTCATGGTGATCATTTGACATCTATGGAACAAGAAAGTGAGGAAGTGAGAATTCAGGCAGTTCTATGTCCAGAGAAAGAGGAGGCCACAAAACTGAGGGAATGCTGACTTTCTGGCTATTTTATAGCTTAAAAATTATAAATTGAAAGAAAAAAAAAAAGAGAGAAAAGGCAAAATAAAAATAAACTTATCAGAAATACCCTTTCTTTTCTTGGGTCAGTTTGTAATCTCATGCTAATTGAATTTTGAGTGAGTCATCTCTAAATGAGATTGCTGACAATTTCCCTGGGTTTATGTTAAGTGCTTGTGCTTGTCAGCAAATTTTTCAGAATCATTTTCAGAATCATCTGTTGAGAGACACTAGACACTCTTTACATTCTTCCCAGCAACACTGTCCCTTTCATCTAAACAAGAAGAGGAGAGTACTACACTTTGGGCCATGGGCATGATTGCACATTAAAACAAAACAAAAAATAAAAGGAGGAAAAAAAGGAACACCAAGCAGAAGAGCTGATAATGAATGATACCACATAACAATACTGTCATATCAGGTATGTGTGTCTGTGGATGTATTCAGGGGATTGATATTTAGAGAGCATAATCAAGAATCTCTAACATAGGAAATAAAACTGGGCCACATTATTTTCCCATGGCTGAAAAACTTTCCACTGGCCTGGCTTCCAATTATAAAAACACTGGAGTCCTCAGCCATTACACCAAAGCTTGTAAATTTCCTAATGAATATTTAAAATAACCCTATGGAGTTTTTTAATGTTAATGCATTTCAGCCTTTGACTAACACGAATATCCTACAGGGCTGCCATCGTGTTTAGCTGCATGGTTAATTCCATTCTTTTCTTTTAATGCTAAAATATAGTGCCAGAGAAAAAAAATAAGAAATCTTTGCTTCATCTTCTCCTGGTGTACATTTTATGTTTTGTTTTTTCTTTTTCTTTTTTTTTCCACAGTGAAGTTCCAGACACAGAGCAAATGCACACAGCCAGTTTCTTTCTAGGCTCTTACAACACAAAAGCAAGATATACTCTCCCCCACCCCCCAAAAAAAGCAATTATTGAAAATCAATACCATAATAATGGTGAGCAGCACAGTATTTTTTCCTTGGTAGCCAATTATGAGCAATTTACTAAAGTTGTCAACTCATGGCAAAACAAATAGTGTTAATAGTATAGATTTCATAAAGACCTATCTGTCTTGTTATTGCTGCAGTCTGAGCGGTGTTCCAAGTTCATGCTGGTAATGGAGCAATAACTCACACAGCAATGGAGAGAGCACCATCACCAGCACTGGTTGCCTTTGGAGCAGGGGGACTGAGCACTGCAGCCATGCAATATGTCCAGATGTGATTCCTTCCCCGTAAATAACCACCGGGTTTTTATAGGAAGGTAGCAATTTTTTATGTGTTTTTGGGATGTTTTTTGTACAGTGCGATAAACCGCTGTGATATTTTGAGAAGAACTGTGGGACTGTGAAGTTAATGCTGTATTTTTGATTGCTGACTTCAGGCCTGAATGCAGGCAATGCAAGTTTGCCATGTGTCTGCATAGCATATATCACAACGGGAACCTCTCAGCTTCTCAGTGCTACTGGCATGCCAAATTATGAGCCAAAGGAGTATAGAAATGATGTTAATGTAGTAGATGAAAAGTTTGGTATCAAATCAAACAGACTTCTTCCTGCTGATGACAGAGTTACTAAGCGAAGTTCTGCCAAATTGCTTTAACTGTGGGAAGCAGGAAACATGACAGTCTCTGCCTTCTTGAGAGAAACAGGGAGCTGATCTTGACACTGCACACTTGCAGATGAATTCTTACAAAGCAGGGCCATGTCCTGGTTTTCTGTGACAGAAAATGACAGCAGGGAGAAGGTAAGTAAAAACCTCTGTGGATCTGAGGTGTTACCACCAGGGCAAGTTTCTTTCTCCGGTCTGTGGGAAATTCTCAGATGTGAAGGATACTCATGTGTGGTCAGACATGCAGTGTATGTCTGCACAGCTGAGCTTCCAAATGAGTGTTTTTCTTCAAACCCTTAAAAGTGTGCTGAAAGGTACTCTGATGCCAGCCTAGGGCATGCTGAGAAGGAGACCAACCTCATGGTTGACCTGTCCAAGTGGCCTGTGTTCCTGCTGAAAGCCCTGGGAGGATGGGAAGGACCGCGCTAAGCACATGCCCACCCCGGCTGAGCTCAGTTCTTTAGCTTTCTCAAAGCGCAGGCTTTGATTTTGAATCTGGACTATAAGGCTGGGGTCTATCCCAGATGATGGATGGAAAAGCCCTTTGGGGCATGGGACTTTAGCTCTATGCTCAGGCTTCTTTGAGCTTCAGATCAGCTGTCCACCTCTCTAGGAAGCCACCATTCATAGTCCCAAGCTTTGCTTCAGTGTAGGTGCAAAAAACAAGGTGTGGGAACACAAACCAATGTCGGCAAATGTTCGCTCCTGTGCAAAGGACAGTTGTGCACAGAGAGTTTTCAAGCTTGTCCATCCTCTGGTCTATAAGAAGCACATAAATGCACAATAACAAGGTATTGCTTTAGGGAACAGAGGAAGAAGAGAAATGAGGCTTCTTGTAAGCTCCTGCTCTTCCTACCCTCTGAAAGATATCTGTGTTTATTTGGTATTTAAATTGAGTTTCCTCCTTTTTTATCCCTTCCCTGCTAAACACTGGAGGAGTGACACTAGCCTCTCACTTGCAAGTTGCTGGCAACAGCTGTGTCTGGTGCAGTGTCTGCCACACACATGTGGCGCTCCCTCATGATGGTCTGGTGGGAGTTTGAAGGCAGCAGCAGCACTTGCTGGCACTTTTAAAACACTGATCTGCTTTCCTGGGCTTTGGAGCAAGTGCATGCTCTACTCTCCCTCCCTAAGAGCAGCTGTCAGTAAAAAAGGGGTGTCTACATTGGGAACCCACTCCAAATGCTCCCTTAAGCTGCCTTGTCTGCTTTAATCTGCAATCTCCTTTCCCACATACTGGAACAGCTGCTCTGCTGCAAACTCCAGCTGGTGCTCATGGGGTGCCTTAAAAGCCTTAAAGTGTTTCTCTGCTGGAGACTGTGAACATCTCCTTTGTCATAATCCCATCTGCGTGTGGCAGGGGTGGGAGCTGGCGTCTCAACTTTTCTGGACAACTTGAGCAAGAAAATATTTCTGGAAAATAAAGGGTTGATTTTTCTTCTTCATGCCTAATCTGTTTCTAGCTAAACTGAGCCTGGTGAGCAAATTTTAGATGCCTCTTTAAGCATTTGCAGATCTCACTAGCAAAGGAAAGGAAACTTGTTTTGGAAAAATAAAAAACAGCCTGTTCATGGAGGAGAAATTGGAATCAATTTCCACGTCAGGTTTAAGGTCTGTTTGAAAGTTGAAGTTTGAAGCTGAGAGGCAGAATCAGGTATGGTAGAGATGAATCAGGGCAGTCTGTTCCATGAGATTTCTTCACTAGCAGACATAAATTCAAGAAGCCAGCTAGTCTTAAGCGATTCCTACCATCTTGGGTTGTGTAGGAAAGAGAACTGGAGTTCTCGGAGCCTTGTCATGCTGGATTTATTCTGACACTGAAACAGAAGGGAAAGTGTCTCACTACTTAACAGTGAATGGGTGGATGTGGGAATTTATTTAGCAGATCAGAGCAATCTCCACAGCCATTTAAAGACATGAAGTGAGGAAGAACAACCTTTTCAAGTGATTTCATAGGTAAAGCTTAATGAGACAATGTTAATAAAATTTGGCCAAGATGCTGTCACTAGTACAGTTCTTGAGCAAAGAACCAAATGATCTTTATTGATTGTAAGCTGTGAAAGACAACAGATAGTTTTGACTACAACAATAGATTAATAAACTGAAGGAGTATCACCAGTGAACTTTGCATTATTATCAGTACCATTTTTCCAGTCGTAACCAGCCCGAATGATGAATGGCACAGTATAGCAGGAGAGTGGTTCACTAGATCTTCCTTTCCACACACATACCAGTGTAGAGGGAGTGTAGAGGAAGTCTCATACATAAAATAGAAGGCCAGAAGATCGAGAAAGGAAATGCCTCATATAAACATCCATCAATTTGGAGAATAGTGTTGTTATTAGTCACTACATCTCTGTCTATTAGATGAAGGATTTTGCTACTGTTTTGGTGTAACTCTGTGTCTCTGCTACTTGGCTAAACCCTGACAGTTATTTTCCAGAATCTCTATTTGTGGAAAATGGTCCTCCCCAGAGAAGGGCTAAGAGTCTTTTTCTTGAGACTGTTTGCCTGAAAGTCAGGTGGCTTATTGCTGATCCTCGTAGACTGGTTCTCTCTGCTTCCACATTTATAGGAGAGTTGTCCCTCTTGGCTTTTCTCCGTGTCTGCTGCATGACATTATAATGAATATTCACAACATCTCGCTCTATGCCCCTAATATAAGTGCCTTAAGTTAGTAGCATAGACTCATTTTTCCTTCTGTAGCCTTCTCTAGATGGCAGAAATGAATATAAGCCCGAATTAGATGTTGTGAAAGGTCCTTTGGAGAAGCATCTCCCTCCCTCTCTGTTGTCTACAAGTTGGCTCTAGAAAAGTCACACCCTAATTTAGGTGCTGAGTTTTGGTGCCTCATGTTTGCAGGCCAGTGTGAGTAAATGTCTTCTATATGCCTAAAACACCATCTCATCAGTGATCTGGTCTGTGAAAAGTTGTTGCTGGTAAAGCATCGTTTGTAGAAAAACAGCACTAAAACTCTTTGTCTTGAATAATTTATTTCATACACAGCCTCTCTTCTGGTGTGTGAACTGCGTGTTAATAGCCTGCAATTTTCTCACATTTGTTGGTTATGTGAAACTATTGTTGGAATAATTTCTATGAATAATTCTTGATCTGTAGGTCTTTCACACTCATTTCACTGGGATTATTTGAAAACTGAAATTCATCTTTCAAAATGAGTTGGTTTTTATTGGTCTCATAGATCATAAAATATATTTCTTTTCACAGAATTGACTGTTGAAAAATAGCATGTATTGTCCTATGAAGAAAGACATTTGGGTGCATGATGAGCAAATCTCATCTGTTTGTACGATCTATTTGGTTTGTTTAAACTATCATTCATAGAAACAACCACAGTGTTAGACAAACTTACCATTTTACCTAGCCCAGTCCCCTGGAAGCTCAGTAATCATGTAGTAATTCAAACATTTGAGCACTGATTCCAATACTTACAGTTTTTTAGCCTGTAAATTAGCTGAGAAGTAACTCCACTTATGCTTTTGATCAACTTGCAAATCCTGAAAACATTAACCCCTTTCTTGTGGACATTTTATTTCTCCTACATCTCATTGATGTTGCACGTATAAAAGTCAGTGAGAAGGAGAAACATGGAATATAAGAAAGGTAAGATGCAAGACTGGAAAGAATCTCAGGTCCCTGCCATCACCAAGTGTAGGCAATATTTTAAAGAGGAAAAGTTAAATATTTATAAGCCTTAGAGAACAGTTTATTTTGGATTAGTTTTGCATATGAAAGTTTGGGTTGGTTTCTTTTTATCTCAGGAGGCTCTGTTGTGCCTGTTAGTCACTTCTCTGCAGGAGTACCTCAAGGAACTTCCTCCTGCTTTTGTGAGTAAACTGCAAACACTCATTTCGACTGTCTGTTTCTCGTCCAGAAGTGAGACCACGTGTGGAAGTCCATTTTAATATTTAAGGGATTTTTTTCATAAACAGCAGTACCATGCTCTACGGCATATTCTTCTCATTTACACTGGAGAACTGTTTTGTTTTTATGTACATCCCACAGTGTAAAAGCAGACAGATGGACACTAGGGAATTAGTTCTTGAGATACTTCTCTGTTAAATTATCTTCTCAGTATCAGCCAAAAATAGCTGGAGTAGTAATGGTGAGTGGCACAAATGGTAATGCTAGTTAATACCAGCATGACAGAAAACCTTTTATTCCCACTCCCAAAATGCTTACCTTTAAGTAACAAGCAAAAACCATTTCAGTATCATCCACACCTCATCCAATGTAAATCCCATAAATCAATTTTTGTGAATCCCTATTTAAACAACCAATTCAGACTCTTGCTTCTGTGTTAAAAGTAGCCAGGTCTTTAAGGTTCAGTGCTTGTCTTTCAAATATTTTGAAGACTCCATCATAGAAACATGAATGCTTCTACTGCGTGCCATGGATGTAACACTTTTGTGCACATTGTTCATCTTGTCTAGGTCCTTTGAAAAATATTTCCTCTAAATGCAATGTTACAGTACAACAAAGAGACTGTGAGAAGTGAATTTTAGTTGTCTTCGTATTCACCGAACCCCAGCAGATGGCTGGCTGCCCAGCGCAGTCGGAAACCGGAGGTTATGGCAATTCTGTTCCAGAAATATATTTGAGCAACAACATGGCATGTGGTTTGCTGAGTTAGGTGAATAATACTGGGGGCATATATTACCTGCTGTAGGACGCCAGGAGACCATAGGGCTGGAAAGGATCTTGGGAACTTGTCTAGTCCAGGTTGATTTCCCAGGGTGGGTCCCTGGTCCCCGTCTCATTGTGGAGGATGTTTATCTAGCTTGCTCTGATGCTAACACCACGGCCTTGCTAAGCAGTCTGTTCTGCTCATCTATTATTT
Organism: Empidonax traillii; assembly: GCF_003031625.1. NCBI lineage: Eukaryota > Metazoa > Chordata > Aves > Passeriformes > Tyrannidae > Empidonax > Empidonax traillii. The sequence continues at coordinate 435,573 of NW_020955424.1, read as the reverse complement.
CAGCCCACAATTTTGCAAGTTACCAAACACAGGCATGAGGAAGTTATAATCCTCTTTTTGCAGGAGAACTTTTTACACGCTTACTGAGAAGACTCTTACTAAGTTTCTCCTCATATTTATTACTTAAACCCTTAAAGTTCCTTCAGTGTTTCTTTCATTTTAGTTTGTGTCCTCTGGATACTCATTTTTGTTCTTCTCTCAATTCTACCTTCTTGCAGTGCCTGAATAATAGACTCTTGTGGGGACTTGCTTATGAATGTGAAAGGAACTGGAAAATTTCATATGTCTTTTGAACAGTATTTTTTTCTTTATATACAGTCTGGTACATTGCTTACTTCCTTCAGAATGTCATGATATTGCTAATTTAAAGATAAAGTTAATGAATAATACACTTTTACATTAAACCATTGCCAGTTTCTATCTGAGTGTACTCGAGTAGCTTAGCTGATACATGGCCATTTCATTTTATCGTGCTGTACTTATCTTCTACAACACATGAACAAAAACTTTACAATTTCATTTAACTGTGTGAGTACAGATAGGCGGAATATTCAGTATAGGTAAGGATACGAGCTTAACTTTAACAAGTACAACATATATTTATTACTTGAAAAGAACCTAAACCAAAAAGCTTTCGTCTGTGTCACAGTGAGGAAAAAGATGGTTTTCAATATCTTAGTTGTCAGTTTGCTTTCATCATGAGGTTCTCATAAGCTCTGTCCTGGTTATACATGAGGAAATCCCATACTGTATACAGGATAAGTGAGGCCCACACACAGCGTTTGCAAATGGAGGTTGTGACCTGGAGGAACAGGGAGCGTTGTTTTGCTGTTTGTGGCCACAACCCCATCAGGGCTGTAACCAGACAAGGTGGTGGGGTGGGCTATTCAGCTCTCTTTACTGTGGCAAATATTTGAACACCTGCAGGGAACAGAGAAAAGGAGATTGTCTTTTTCAAGACTTTCTATTCACATCCAACTTGCAGCTTTTCTAGGCATTACACTAACCACAGATTAATAAAGAGTCAAACAGAACAAGAGGTTCCAGCACAAAGAAGACTCAATGGTGTGGGTGAGCTTCAGGAGGGAGGATGCTGAGTAGGTGTCAGGAGCTCTTGTTCCATGATTAAATAGTGCTTAATAACAGCCTGGACATAATACTGTAATATAAAATACACTAATAAACTTCCTTCAGAGACCTACTGGAGAGCTGTCCAGTAAAAAAAATAGGAAACAATGATATAAGGTGCAGTTTACAATAGACCCCAAATAATTATGCAGTGAAGATCTAGTGACTATGGATAGTCGACCAAATAATAACGTATATCAGCTACAGAAGAAAATTATTCAAGTTTCAGAAATGGGAGAAAACAATGATTAGGAAATCCCCTTGAAAGTAAACTGGTCTTTAACTATCTGTGGCTGAGTTGTCTGTGAGTGACTTGGCAAACAAGTAGGTACTTTTGATGTTGGGACTTTCAACAGGAATGGGATCCAGCTGCTCATGCCAGTGGTTACTGTTATGACTGTGCTTTTGCTCTCTTAGGTATCTTTTGGCTAATTTTGTGTAAACCTCGACTCAGCTAGTCATCATAAACAGGGAACTATTTTAATTTCTGTTTTTAGAAGGGGAGGTACTTACCAGCTCCTTCCAGACACCAGATTTGGTTAATAACAGTACCCACCTGCTTTGCCACAGTACATCTGTTTCAGCTTTTGGTGTTTGAAATACATCTGAAGTGTTTGATCATCTGTGCAGGTGTACAGACAACCACAGAAGAATGAAGAAATGGAAATTTCCCAAGGCAATGACAAGAAGGATATTTTCATCTTTTTAGTTTGCTCTGAGACCTGAAGTGGGGTAGAGCTTTGGTGGTCAGTTGTAGGCACAGGAAGGATATTTTTGAGATTGCAGGAAGCTCTGTGAGGTAACGGTTTACTTGAAACAAGAACAGATACAAAGCTCTGACTTACGCCCAAATTCTCTTGAGGTGCGAGGAGTGAAGGGCTTGGATCCCCATTCAGTACCTCAGTAGTGTAAAGCCTCTTCTCTGGCAGTAGAGGAGCACTTCAATTTAGAGAGATGACTGAAGCTCTTATAGGTGCACCCACATCAACTTTTTCGCTACTCAGTGTGTGCACCTATAACTGCAGATCCAGATGAACAGGTAACTCAGAGCTGGCCTTAACAACAATCACAATAAGTAATGGCGTATATACTTCATGAGCTACCAGCTTTGAACTCTGTGTTGCCATGGCTAGATGGCTCTCTTGCCACCTCATTTACCTGATTTAAAGATATGACTATGCCCTCTGTGAATAATGTGTGCTCTGTCATCCATAAGCAGGTGGAGGTGAGCCTGCTCCCAGTTGCATCTACCCTGTGTGAGGAAGAGAGGGGACTAGTAAAACCCCCGACAAATTGCATTCCTTGTGCCCTGCTGGGCTTCTGCTGGTGCTATTCAGTGCAAGATGACTTGGGCTCAGGCTGTTGCTGCAGCACAGAGGAAGGTTTAACCCTTTATTTTGTGTTGCTGAGGGCAAGAAGCCTAATTATGGCTTTCTGTGACTCGAAGTTCTTGGTAGCTAAATAGTGTGGTGGACCTCTATCCATCTGCAGGGCAGACAGAGCCAAACCATTTATTTCCTATGTAGGAAGCAGGTGCTTAGTGGAGAGCATAAATCCTACAGACCTAGGGGGAGGAAAAAAAAAAAAAAAGCACTCAGTAAAATAGATGCTAGAGAAAAAAAATAAATACAAATCAGTAATTCTGCCACCAGGCACCTGCTGGCATTGTCAGCAAAATTTAGTAAGAGAGGTGTACTCAGCCACATGTTTTGCAAATGCTTTTTTCGAAGCTTGTTATAGGTTTCTCTGCATGTTTATTTATTACTGTCATCACAGCACTTCATTCAGTCTTTTAAAATGATTCTGAAAGGCATGAGGTTTAACATCCACAGGTCTGATGTCATGGTTTAACCTCCAGGAGATGACTAGCAAGGGCAGCAGCTGGGTGACATTTCCCACACTGTTCCAGCAATGTGTCTCTGAGTCTGACTGGAAAACTAAATGCTTGAGGTGAGATGAAGAGGTCATCTGCACGCTCACACCATCTATCCTTGACCTTTCTGTTGATGATATCCACAAGATGTCCTTTCTGACAGCTGCAGAAACAGAGTAATTTTGTGACAGGGACACATGTCCAGGCTGAAATCATCAACTCATTTCATCTAAGCTGCAGAGCAGCCATCAGAATGTTAGCACCTTTTGGCTGCTCAAACAACTGCTCTGGTTTTGAACTAGTGGTCTTTTGGTGACAGGCTCTGATATCCTATTACCAATTCCCAAGCCATCCAGCTCCTCTGAACACATGCACACTCAAAAACCAATTACATATAAATGTAAATGACTCTGAAGTGCCAAGTGATAGAGACGTGACCTTCACCTGGGTTAGGTGGCTTGTGTGAGACAGCATGAACTGGAGGTAAGCTGACACCTACAGTGCTGTTGTCTTGGCAGTTTAAGAAACAGACTCTAGCCCTACGCCCTTGCTGCTCTTTGCTTCCTTTCACCTGCACCCTCTTCACGGACAATAAAAATGAGATGCAATACATCACTTTTGTGATGGCTCTATTTTCAATTGAAATGAGAGACTGGGATCTTGCAATGACTCGTGAGATTTACATTCATCTGTTGTATCAGGTTGTTAGGAAGCTGTAGCTCTGGTCACTTCAAAGTACTTGTTATTTTGAAAAATTGGCCAGAACTTCAGCTGTTGTACATCAACATAACTCTGTTGCTTCAGTAGAACTGATTTACTCCAGCTGAGGATGTGGCCTCACATCACATGGCTGTTTTTTAACTTAAAAGTATATATATAATGCTGGCAAGTACAGGACAGGCAGAGTTCAGTATGAGAGTAAAGGAGAATTCCTTGCAAGAGGATCTTGTTCCTGTATAGAGACATTTATAATAAATGATTAAGAAATTATGTGTTGCTACATTTTCTAAGCATGCCACGTTTGGATATAATTGTGTTACTTTGAATATTATTACTTCCATTTACAAAGTGAAATTCCAGGCCTGCTCTTTGAAAATTTGTCCCTTCGTACTTAGTAAATCATAATTATACTGTTGCAGTGGTTACCATTGGACCCCGAGGGTCAATGGACTGCTTCTAAGAGAATCAGAGAAGGTAACTAAGAAAATCAAACCTATTGTTAATTATGTTGAATTCATCATGTGAGGATGAGCAGCATCACTAGAAAATGTTTCAGGGATGGTAATTTGTAAATGGCTGGAGAGCATTTTCAATAAGGTTATATTTCTTTCCACCTTTCTCATTGTTTTTCTTCATGTTCTGTTCCCATTTAATTTTCAGTCTCTTTCTGATGGTATGTTTATGTTTTCTTTTCTTTCACAAGACAGGATCTTGAGTCTTTAAAATGTGTTTGCCTGACCTATACCAAGGCATTGGTGAATGTTAAGATACTGTCCCCATCCTCAGAGCTTCAGAAGTAGCCATCAGTGCTGGCACCTAAAGAAGGGTTTTAGGACAGAGCCATCTGTCCAGATGTGATATTTCCATCCTAACAAATCAAGTGCTTTATGAGGCAGCTATGTTGTGCTTGGACTTCTTAAATCTTTGCCTTTCTTCTGTTCCTACCATAAAAGATCATACTTCTAAGTCTTTCAGCTGAATATGGGCCTTATATGACAGTGGTGATCCTGGTGAAATCCCTGACAGAAATCCATGGCAAAGAGCTGAGCAGATATTTATAGTAAAAAGATAATTTCTTCATTGAACAACACACAGTGTAGACGGAGTGCCTTTAACAGCTCCCTGACACAATGCTGACCTGTATAAATGGAAACTCTCTGTCTCTGAGCCCTTTCTTTGCACTGTGTTCAAATTCTGTCATCATCAAAGCACGCAGATCTCTGAAGGAGTTTGCTTGCTTGCTTTTTCGTCCTTTGCTTCTCCCTGGATGCTGATGGCTTAGCTGGGACATAGGGAATGAATTTTCTTCAGACACCTCATCAAACAAGGACTTGAAAAAAAAAGCTCACTTCTTGCTGGCTATTTTGAAATTGGAGTCAATTTAGAATTTCCAGGACAGAGTGTCACACAGGCTGACATATATACTATTGAATTGAAAATCCATATAATGAACACCAGGATGGGAAGCAATGAGGATTAAATGCACATATCCTTGTAACTTATTCTAACACTGATTGTAAGGGAGAAACTTTGCTGCTTAGGTACTCATCAGTCTGGAGCAAGAATTTGTGTCAGTATTGGGTAGAAGGCAAAGACAAGAAAATTCATCTGTGAGTTAAATACAATTATTCACAGGTTAGTAACCCTCTAAGGGTTATGAAAGCGCTCCCCAACTAAGGTGTCAGGAATAACTGAAAAAATAGAGTAAATTTTTTAATTAATTGTTTACCAAGACATGAGAATAGCTAAAATTTTCCCATTTTCAGCAGGAAAATGGCAACATGATCATTAGAGATAATATCCCACACAACCCTTTTTTTTTTTCCTAAAAAAGGAAGGATACTTTTTCTTTTCCATTCTCTCTCCTCTGCTGTCATAACAGGAAAAAAAGACATAAGGGAAGAAGAAGGGAATAATATGAAAAAAACCCATAAATGTTTAAAGGCAGAAATAGCAATATTAAAAAACAAGTGTTCCTGTTTTCACCGCAAGAGAAAAGAATTTTGAAGGAAATTAAAATATTCTTAATGTTTTTATCCAGAAATATTTTTTGATAGAAAACTATCTCCCTTACCAGTCTTATTGCGGTATTTATCAACAAGGGGCTCAGCAACATCACATAATTAAAATGGTAGAGTCTTAGATGTGAAATAGCAACGGAAGAAACCTCTCTGAACATATTTAACTATCCACCTAGAATTCTGTTTAAGGTTGTAACAGAACAAGTTGTTACAATTCCATATCAACCCATTCCCAGTTTCCTTCCCAATAACGTATTCTTGTCTTCTCTACTTGAGGCTGGCCAGAGCAGTTGTACTGTTGCATAGCAAGATTGACCAAGGAACTTACCTGGTTTCAAAGTAAACCAGGAAAATAAAAAGAGATTTCCAGATTTCTCACCAAATTACTGGGAAGCTGTCAGTGTGAGTCCTGGCACAAGAGAACAAGAGAAAAACCAGATATTCTGCCTGGAAACACCTTGGCTTTGTGTATAGGTCTTGTCCTATGTTTCAGTCAAGGTCTCTGGGGTATTGACTTGCCCCGGGGAAATTTTGGAAATGGGGTCTTCTATACTGTACATGATGGGAGTTGACATGAGACTGACAGAGGACCTTTTCATATGAAACAGGCAATACAGTTTGTTAATCCAGAGCTCTGCTTCTACCCTGACTTTGAATGAGTTGACTTCACTGGAGCTACCTTTCATTCACATCACAGCAGGTGGGGAGATATTTAGTGTTGAGTCTCATAACACTTTAACATAGGAAAACTGAAAAAAAAAATGCGCTGGTCTTCAAATTCTGTAACTTCTGAATCTTTGCTTCCAGGGATCTAAATGCATCATATGACCTAAACCAGCAACACAGCACCTACCTTCCAGGCACATATTAACAGTTCTGTTTCCTCCAAATAGGCTGAGAAACTGAAGCACTGAAAAATTAAACCCAAAGCCACAAAGGAAATTTGTGCCACAGCTTGGACTAGGACTCAGATCTCCTTCAGGAGTATTTAACAAAGTAAGCTATGCACATATATTTGTCCTTATAAGTAGCGTAGCAGGATCCACATGAGGACTGGGTAGACAGAAATGTTCGATACCTTTCAAAGTGGTGTAGGAAAGCAAAGTAAGCATCATGCATTAAATGCCCTTTGATCTGATTTTTAACCATCTCACATTTCTGTATGCTCTTTGCCCAGGCTGGGGTGAATGCCTGGCCTAAACAACTTGTCCTGGGTGTATACAGAAGAGTTTTTTGTTTACTTGAATTTGCTTTCCAATAATTTTTCACCATGTCCATCTGGGCCTTTTCTAATGTATTCCTTCAGTACCATTAGTGAGGCAGTGCAATGTCATTTTTCTAAGGTCCTGAATGTTTACTTCTCCAGGTAGGGTGATTATGGGTATGATGGAATGAAGTCTTTAGTCAAGTGTAGATCTTATCTTCCCATGTAACAAGGTAGCCTAATGAAATGAGTTTTATTCAAAGATCTTGTCTCATAACGCTTCAGGAAAACATGATAAATTGAATGATTCTTTTAGCAAATGCATCACACAAAGCACTGGCATATTGCTTATGAAGTTTAATTTTGTAATAGTTCATGGGGTATAATGTACCTGTAGCTATTTCAGTGGAATGAATTTTACAGGCTCATTACAAAAGCAGAACTGTTGTCCCAAAATATTGCTGTTCTTGTTGAAGTGTTGCTCAGATTCAGGGCAATTTGCATGTATAACCTCCAAGGAATTTCTGCATCTCACTTTTTAATTTTTTTATTTTATTGTTCTATTAATATGAACTGTGGTGAAACTCTTATTTAAGTAGTGAGAGCCTAGCTGTTATTAGCAGTGGTTTTACTGACTAAATGTGGCAGACCAAATTTAAATTCAAAAATAGATTTTTTTTTAAACTAAGAAAAGTTTGGTCATTTACCAGCTGAAATGTGAAACTAGACAAAAACGAAAATATTGTGATTTGGACATAATTTTGTTCTCTTGGATCTCATATGTGGTGGTTTTTAACATTTCTTAAGACATGTATTACCTTTAATGGGAAGATGGCTGACCCAGATAATTTAGGAAAAAGAGAAATTACTCTCCCAGTACAGCAATGTTTCCAATATCAATTCTGCATTCTCATTACTGTAGAATAGTGCATAATGTCCTGAAACTTGATAGGAACTTTGGGTGTTCACTGCCTTTCCTTCATTGTCCATTTGGACCTTTCTGAGCTAGAGCTGTGGTGAGTCTGAAGAAAAACACTTTTCACTCCCCTGCATGCAAGACTTTCTGGGATTTCCAAGTGCTTTCCCAGGAGCAGTGGGATGAGTGTGAACATTAACTTAGTGTCCCACCTTTTCCTTGAATGAGGACTACCCTCCTGCTTCAGCAGAACTGCCACATTTGTGCTGTTCACTTGCTGAGGAAAATGTAGGGGTTGACAATATAGTTTGCTTTAGTGGAATGGGTGTGGGGATGACACAGCAATCTGCATAGGTATCTCAAAATAACAGAATATACTGAGTTGGAAGGGACCCAAAAGGATCATCGAGTCCAACTCTAAGCCCTGCACAGGATCATCCACAAAAGTCATACCATGCACATGAAAGTATTGTCCAAATACTTCTTGAACTCTGTCAGGCTTGGTGATGTGACCGCTTCCCTGGGGAGCCTGATCCAGTGCCCAACCACCCTCTGGGTGAAGAATCGTTTTCTAATATCCAGCCTAAACCTCTCCTCAGGTCCTGTCACTGGTTGCCACAGAAAAGAGATCAATGTCTGCCCTTCTTCCCCTCACAAGGAAGTTGTAGACTGCTATGAGATCTCCTCTCACGCTCTCTTCTCCAGGCTGAAGACACCAAGTGACCTCAGCTGCTCTTCATACAGCTTCTCCTCAAGGCTCTTCACCATCTTCCCTGCTCTTCTTTGGACACTCTCTAATAACGTAATATCTTTCTTGTATTGTGGCATCCAAAACTGCACACAATATTCAAGGTGAGGTCACACCAGTGCAGAGCAGAGCAGGGCAATCACCTCCCTTGACCGGCTGGTGATGCTTTGCCTGATGCCCCCCAGAACACAATTGGCCCTCCTGGCTGCCAGGGCACTGCTGACTCAGATTCACCTTGCCATCGACCAGGACCCCCAGGTCCCTTTCGGTGGCATCTCATTCCCCAGTCTGTACAAACATCCAGGGTTGCCCCATCCAAGAACTTTTCACTTGCCCTTGTTGAACTTCGTATGGTTGGTGATTGCCCAGCCCTCCAATTTGTTGAGCTGTCTGTGCAGGGCCTCCCTGCCTTTGAGGGAGTCAACAGCTCCTCCCAGTTTTGTGTCATCTGCAAACTTGCTTAGTATCCCTTCAAATCCTGCATCCCAGTCATTTATGAAGATGTTGAAGAGCACAAGGCCTAAGATGGAGCCCTGTAGGACCCCACTAGTGACAGGTCACCAGTCTGATGTTAACCCATTCACTATTACCTTCTGTGCTCCACCCATGAGCCAATTGCTCCACCCACCACATGACGTGTTTATCAAGCTGTGTGCTGGAGATTTTATTCAGAAGGATCCTATGAGAGACCATATCGAAAGCTTTACTGAAATCCAAAAAGATGACATCAACTGGATTCCCTTGATCAACTAGATGGGTTACCTTGTCATAAAAGCAAATCAGGTTTGATAAGCAAGACTTTCCTCTCATGAAGCTGTGCTGGCTGTGACCAATAACTGCGCTGTCTTTCAGGTGTTTTTCAAAGTGACATTTTGGCAAAGCATTCACTTAGTATCTCCTGGTCCCTGAAGGCTGGTACCATAACCATTTCACCATCTAGCTTTTCTTAAACAGGGGAGTGTATTTTTAAGAGCACAGTGCTACCACACATACAAATGGTGGTTCCTGAAGAAGGCTAAAGTCATGTTCCAGTGCATGCTGTGGTTATAATCAGTATGTATAACTGACCACCTCTTCAACTTGAAAACAGTGTGAGAGCAAGAGCTTACATAAATTCGGGTCTTGCCCTTGTATTTCTTTGAGGTGCAAGAGGCATGGGCTCCTAGACTAGGGATATCTAAAGCAATCCCAGGTAGAACTCTTGATGCAGACTATAAAAACTCTGTCACAACAGACTGGGCTCCTTACTTTTCTCTAGTTTTTTCTCAGCCCCATTATTTCTCCCTGCCTTTTTCTTTCCTAAAATATCCATATAATTAGAATGCTCAAAAGTAACAAGGACAAGTTTGCAGAAGCAGGATCAAAGAGCAGAGCCGAAGTCCACTGAAATCAATGTGAATTTTTCAAAAGGTTAGAATACCACAGGCTTTTTTCATTCTGTCATTCTACATTGTTTGTGTTACAGTAATCTTTAGAGGAGCCTACTGAAACTGAAACCTCACTTCGTAGGCCATTGCCTGCCAACTACTGGCTAGATCCCCAGGTTCCATGGATTCACTGGAGTCATGCCAAGCCTGAGTAGGGAGTCTCTGAATCCATCTCTGCTACAAACATCTCACTGGATAGGAAACACCTGGGCTCAGAAAGCTCAGATTTGGAGTCTTTACTTGTTTCTAACATAGCAGAAACACTCATTACTGCTAACGTTAATGCTGCAGTGGGGAAGTTGAGTGATTTGCCCTAAGTCATGCAGCAGGCTGTGGCAGGATTTGGTCTCCTGAGACCCAGATTCAGACTCTCAGTCCTGCTCTGTATGTCTGAGGATACGCTCTCTGAGCATTGTGCCACTCAGTGAAACAGTTCCAACAGAAGTTTCCATGTTTTCGGGAGTGAGTGGGAGAAGTCTATGGGTGCATTACCTAGGAAGAGCAAGTGTGGTACCTTTGTTGGAATCTGAATGCACACTTGAAATGTTTTGGCTTCTGAAGGGTAGCAGGCTAGAAAATAGTGAGCTGTAATGTTATCTCAGGTCATTGTGGGGACGGAGGAACACACACAACGACCCCACGATCAATAAGCGTGTTCGATTTATTATCTATAAGGCAGTCATTTTATAACATGTGTAATAAGCTCATACATATTGCAAGAGCTAAGCTCAGGATTGGTTGGCCTTTAATATTGCTTACATATTGCTGAAGTTATGTCTGGAGTTTTAGTCCCTTTTCTTTTATCTGCTGTACCAAGATCCTTTTTTAGACTTTCGGTTCCCTCCCTGCTACATTCTCTCTGTCACATTCCCGTATTTGCTACATTCTCTGTCACGTCAACAACTTTCAAGGACACCATCCTTCAATGCCCCCTCTCTGTTAACCACTCTTGAGCCACACTGTCCAGAGACCCCCCCTCCACAGGTCATGTTATCTGATCTAGTTGTAATGAAATGATCCTTTTATTAATTAATACAAACCTCTAATTTTTGTCTCTTGAGTGAATAAAATGAACTTCCGGTAACTTGTTTTTGAACACTACAAATTGTCGAATATATATTTAAATTAATGTTTTTATATAAATCTACAAATCATATTCAGTTTGAGAACCTAGACTCTTGAGACTTTTGATTCTCTTTATTCATTGTTTATTTCATTTCAAAGCACTGAAAGATGTTTCAGGTGCTGCATTTTGTACAGTTTGGAGTCTACTTTCCAAAGATCTTTCTAAAGATTATTGGTTAGGATTTCCATGCCATTTAGCTTACAACTTCTTATAATGAAACTTTTAGGAGCACTGAACATGGTATCATGGGATAAAAGATTTAGAAAGTTCTATGGAATTGAGTTTGAAATCTATATAATGTGTGTACTGTATTGCACATATATTTCCCAGTCAGTATCTTTAATCACATTTGCTGTTTCTGTCTGTCTGCATATACTTCACAATTTTTTCTTCTGTAGCTTCAATTAGTGTTTAATGATCTTAGAGAGAGTTAATTATTAAAAAGTGACTTCAGGGGTCAAGCCTGTTTTACTTAGATCCACAAAGACATAGCATGAATGTGGTTTTGCCACTATGAAAATTGTAGCGTAAAGACCATTTTTTTTTTTTAATCAAGGAATAAAAAGCTGACCAGTCTAAGTATTCTTTCCACAGCACATTCTCCGGCTTTATTGCTGTACACATTTATAAAGAAGCAATCTGCCCCGTGTTCAGGTGTACCACTCTTACAAATCTAACAGCAAGTATCCATTTAAGTCTGACAGCATCATTCAGTTCTTTTTATGGTCCTCCTCCTTGCTGATTTAAAAATGTTATGAAATTGAAGCAGACTGCCATAAGTACAGTGACAATATGTTATTTTCCCATTAAATACTATGGGATGTGGTGTTATGTGCCTTGCTTCAATGCTTGTGATAATTAAAGATTGGGGAGGGGTGCTGAATGCAATTCTTTTTAATGACATCAGAATCACAACGTTAATGCAGAGTCAACATGCCTACAATATTTTGGATTTAAATCCGTCATTTTTTACAGGCAACGTTTTTGTTTTGAATAATGTCTTGCACTGTCTTTTTACCATTTGAGCTGAATCTCGAGCTGGAGCAGGATATACCTGTATTGCTCTTCCATCAGACCTTGCTAATATCTGAGCTGTCAGGCCTTGTGCTGACCAGATGGGGAGCAGTGGTTTCTCCCTTATCCTGTCTGTTAGGAAGAACAGAGAGGCAGCAGAAAGCTCCTGTACACCTCAGACCCTCCCGTGCCCTACAAGTGCCAGTACAGGCAGGGTTAAGGGCAGCCTTGTCAGGCTGACCCACGCTGCAGTTGTGCCTTTGAGCCACCCTTCTGGCTGGCTGCTCCAGGGCATGGATAGATTTGACTTATACATGGCTTTTCTGTGCAGAACTATGCCCAAGTCATACCCTAGTTTTCTCTAACTAATATTATTAGGCTGATTAATGTTGCACAGCTGGTAATAATGCTGAAGATATTCAGAATTATCCTACGGATCACTAATACTCTGTTCTAAATAATATCGGGAGCACATTGCTTGTTTATATTTGATGAGAGAGTCCAGTGACAATGAACTCTTTGTGCCTGACATTCAAGGAGGTCAAGCTCTCATTAATCTTATGCTGTCTTCAAGGATCATTGTTGATCACTCCTTGGAAGATTCAGAACTGTCACTGCAGTGGCTGATGAAAGCCAAAGTCAGTCATCTCCTCTGCACGTAGGCATTTGGTGGTGCTCAGAACCAAGGTGCAATAATCTAACCTTTAGGTTTTCACCCTATCCTTAAGGTACAGTCATATGGAATTCATTTCACCTGAAGTGCCAAGGCAATTTAGACAAGAATCGCGGGCACAAACACATGTGGTGTTTGTTATCATGTTATTCATCTGTGCTTGCACAGCTGATCTAAGGAGGGATGGTGCATGTTTACAATGATGGAGCCTCAGTAATTTGAGATGAATTATTAAGTGCTGACAATAAAGGAGCATCGATACGCAAAAAAATAAGCAATGACAAGGAAAGACGGGAGAGCGGGGTAAGAAAAATGGCAAGGTTTCCTGAGGATCGGACAAAGATGTTTCTCTGGGATTATTTTGATTGGTGTCAACTCTTCGTTTTTATTTAGGAGCAATTTCTTTCAAAGCAATAAATATTTGAAAACTTCATATTTATTAAGTGTTAATTTTACCCCTAGGCCTTTTGAGCTAAAAGTTCAAAACACAGCACTGGAAATACACACAGGCTCCATCTGTTCATCTCCTGCTGCACACTTTGAAAAGCCGTCATTATTTTTAGTGGTGCTATTTTTTTCAGGTCATATCCTTGCTATAACCTTCTGTACCTGTACCTACCTCTGCCTCTAAGTGACCTCTTCAGCTGCTGGTACAGCGATGCCCAGTCATTCACTGCAGCTCAGAGAGGTCAGGCCTTCATCAGAATTTCCGTATCTAATTATGGCCTATGGGCAGGGATCTGTATTCAGGACTTTGACCCACTTCAATTCAAAGAGGATTTCCTTCCAGTGTCACCGGAAAATTACTTATCAAGATGAAACATAGCAAACGCCTTCTTACTGGAACCAAATAAAGGGACATCACAATTATTTAGGCACCTTGTTTTGGGATTTAGCATGTGCTCAAAATTAAGATTTGTGGAGCACTGTTTATTGTCCTTGTTACACTACTGTCCACCCCTAGCACTTTCCTTGGTGTTTCACTTTCTCCAGCAGTTCCCCAAACCTTCCCTGTCTCATAGGCTGAGATGATCAGAATTTGAATAATCAATGTTGACAGTCCTGAATGCCATCATTAGGGGTTAGATTTAATCCCTTAGGAGTAACAGGTCCCTGGGAACTCACATCTTTCAGAGCATTATCTTTATTTGTCTGCATGTTCAGCACAAACTTACAATTTGCTCAGTTTTTGAAGGTTTTTCTCATAATTTTGTGGCTCATTAAAGAGAACAACAGCTTAGGTTCTGCAGAACATCTATTGTGAAAACACCAGGCCAGTCAAATCACACGGACAAGACACAGGCATGACCTCCTTTGAAAGGTTTTTAATTTTTTTTCTTTTCCTTGAGAATTAGGTTTCTGATTGTAGTAAGTGGAAGCACTATAAGCCCGGTATTTCAGTGCTTCTGTAATGCAGGCTACTTATTTATATGAAATATGGATTTAAATGCAACACTTAGGGCTCCAGATCTCACATATGTATTTTGTTCTTGCTGGGAGTAGGCAAGAATTCCTCCTCCTGTGTTATACTGAAGATTGCAGGTTCTTGTGTTTTGGGTGATAGCTCTTCCCCAGTTTTAAAGAAGGCATCATTGAGGTTTAACTTCACTGCTATCTCTGAACTTCCTAAACATTATCAGAATGACTCTAGGAACCCTACTCCACTGAAAGATCTGAGCTGTTAGCTCTCTGCTCCATGATGTGTAAAAGAAATGTTTGTCTTAGAGAAGCAAGAGATATATTAGAACTCAGTGCAAAGTCATGGTATTAATTAAGCTACATATAAAGGTAAAACGTCATGGAGAATACTATCATCTTTTATAGGTGGACATAAATGGAAGCTGCTCTTGAGGAAAGATTTGAACAGACAAAGCATCCTCCTAGGAGGTGAAATTATTCTCATTAACTAGCAAATAAAAAAGTCTGAAAAAGACTGTTCTGCTCTGGGTTTTTCTGACCAAGCAGTAGCCATTCTTGAGGACAACATAGTCTGTTTCAGTATCTGACTCCTCTCTGTCCTAGGTGCTCCTCTCCACCAGAGCTACAAGAGCCTTAAAGGGTTACTTATATTTGTAACCCTTTAAGAATGGGTTGTGTGTCACAGAGACCTTTCTCCTCCTCTTAAAGGGAATGGACATCTTATTGTTGTTACTCTGTAGTTATAATGGATTTGCACTCATGAATCTAAGTTTCTTTAACAACTTTTTAAATTCCAGACATAGAGGTTTGAGTGGAAAGAGCTGGGAAAAGAACAAGAATGCTTTTAATCAAGTGTGTATATTCCACTTTACACCCTGAGCTGGTCATAAACCTGGGAACAGGAACCAACTGTTCAGATTCTAACTCCAGTTATTCAACTGTACAGAATGTTCTTTTTGCCATTAGAAATATTAATAATAATGATTTATCATAATTTGACTTTCAAAGGGAACAGTGAAAAACAACAGGTGAAAACGTTAACGCAAGGGAAAAATGATAGTTCCAGATTTAACTTAAAGCTTAGTAAATGTGAACCAATTTTTCTTTCATAAGAGAATGTGTCATTTTAACAGCATAATTTTGTTGGCACGTGCTTTTTCTCTGTGTTAGCCTTTCCTTTTGTCTCCTGTTGTTGGACACGAGAAACCTGTTCTCAGTACACAGCTCTCAGTCCTAGGCATCGTATATCCAAGAGCCTGACTTCCTTTCCCCACTTCCAATTTATACCTCTGTGCGATATGGTAACATATTGAGGTATCAGTCAAGCTATTAGGCTGGCTGTAACTATTTTTAATAAAATACCACAAAATGATAGAAAAAAAAATTGAAAAATGAGGATTTGACCTCTTTACATGTGTTATAGATTCTGAACATGATGTGCAAATGGTAAATTCTGAAAAGTTATCTTCCATATAATGTCATTTCTGCAGAACTCTCTTGCCTCAGGGTTGTGAATTATTGTGCTGTGAACATTATAGGAGAGATTATTTACAATAAATCGTGTAAAACCACAAATGTTTTGCAATCAGAATATGTCAAATGCTGAGGAATGAGGAATACACTTTGGTTTATAACTTCCTTCAAGTATGAGCCCAAAAACTGTACAGTACTGTACCTAATGGAAAAGCATCCAGACCAATCTCTATAAATACTTATCACAGTCCCATAAACTAATCTATTAGAAGCACTTGGCATTTTCATTTATACCTGTAAAACTGTTAAAAAAAGGTTACATAGGCTGAGCTCTCTAATGCTTTCTCCACATTTCTTATGCACAACATAACTTACAAAGAATTGGTCATACAATCTTTTGGTGACTGTCTGTTATCTAAAATATGGTTTATCTGAATAACATGAGTTACACTTCCTCTAGTTCCCAATCTATGGTGTCAGAGTAATTATTTTTTATTTCTCTGGTGCAATTGGCATGCTGTAAAAATCTACTGGAATGTTCTCAGGTAATAATGTAAGAAGAGCTTTAATAGTAGTTGTGAAATTAATACAGGATCTTACATTTGCAAAATGTTAAAGGTTTTTACCACAAACTCAGGAAATTATTTCTGCCACATTACCCATCTGCAATATTTGATATATATTTAATATTGCTTTTTATGCTGTGTATCAACATTTGAATTTAAAAAGAGAAACAGCAAACTCTGCTTGAAAGGAAGTGGGCAGGTAGGTCAGCCCACAAATTCTATGCCAGCATTTTTGAACTGTGCAATTATGAACACAAACAAAATATAAGATGTGTAACAGATCATGGGAGAGATTGTTTTACTCTTGAAACCATTTGAAGAAATACAGGACTTTAACCCAGTGAGTAAGAAATACAAATGAGATACAGAACCTAATGCTAAAACCATACTACAAAGTTTCTTGCACTGCTGGTACCACACCCCTTGTTAGCACAAACTTGTGTCTCTCCTGCTTTACAAATAATTTACAACCTGTTTTGCTGAATGTGAGTGAGGAGATGCTTAAAGCATAAAATAAGGGCCATGAGACGGACAGTTTCTGCACCTGACTACCAAAGACCCAAACACTCAAAACAGCTCTCTGCTGCTCACTTCAAAGCAGTATTTTTGGTAGAGAAGAAAGAATGCAAGGTACCCCATGAAATTTTTTTTTATCAATCACCTATGTCTACCTGTCATGTAGACATAGCATTTCAGTGAAAAGTCTTGCAAACTAGTATTGATTATAATGCCACATGGCTGCAGCACCACTTTGTTTCCAGAGAGTCGAGCCTGGTGATTGCAGTCTGGCTCACTGCAGTTGCTGTCAGAAAAGCCTGGTCAGCTGCACGCTTGATGTATGTCACCTGCTGCTCTTACTTCACACCAAAGACAGCCCTATGTACAGTGTACATGGCTGCATCTACCGTACTGTCTCAGTGGTTTTATGTTTGCAAAAACAGCAGTGCTTTTAAGGTCAGGCTTTCAGAATTAAAAAGCCCTGTATTTCTGTATGCTCTCTTTTTACAGCTTGATTGTAGTTCTGTGTTTTTCAGTGAAAGCTAGGAGCTCAAATTTTCAGCAAGTGTGCTTGCATACTACCAAGCAAGTTAAGTAATTGTCTTGGAAGCTCACCATATTTGTTGTTATCCTGCAATATACAGCAGAGTGTATACTTTAAGAGAAATGATGTAGAAACAAATATACAAATGTTATTTTTATTCTATGTGCCCAGCCTGACATTTAATGGTTAAGACTAGCTGCCAAATCCCCTACTTCCCTAAAATATCAGGTAAAATATCAATACCTAGAAGTAAGACTTGTGATATCCATATAGGCTAACAAGTACTAAAGTTTCATTTTTATTAGTTTTGCAGGAATTTTGATGAAAATACAGCTTGTAAAATTTACAGTAGTATATTTCAGTTTGACCTGAATAGAACAGAAGTGTATTTCTGGTCAGCTTGCAGAATACATTGTTGGCTAATAGCATTTTACTATCCAACTTACTTTTATGTTATTTGGGAACTCCTATACCAATGTTTTTGACAAAGCTGTTGAAATGCATTGGCTAGAGAGCAGATTTTTTTACCTTACACAAAAACTGGTGTTCAACGACAAGCAAATCCAGAAGTTATGTGCAATTCTCTGGTATTTCAAGCAGAAATTTGTCAAGAAAGAAAGTCTAAGTTATCACAATGGAAAGTGATCCTCAGTGCATAGGAAACCAGCAAAAAAATGGCAGGTTACAGGTTGCCAGGAACAATGCAGTACTACATAAAATGCATAGCACATTACATTACAGGTAAGCTAGATTAGCAGGAGACGTATTTTGTAGTTATTCTCCAGATAAGATATTTCACTCTTTCTGTTTGTTGATGATTGCCTTTTGAGTTGTTTGGAAAATGTTGATTTTGGCTGCTGTATGGCCTGAGGGAAGCAGCAACTAACTTTCCCTGTCAAAGATATATAAAGACTGTGGCATTTACTCTGGTATTTTTCCTGACTTGCAGGGAACGGTATGCCAGTGCTATTGCCGAAGGCACAAGGATACCTAGATGCCATTCATCGGCACTTATGTGAAACTAGCAGTGATTTTCTGTGCTTTCTCAAGGGCAGTTTCATGCTTTGGTTCTAGATTTGGTATCTACCTCTACTTGTAAAATACTTATCTCTGGTGACTACTAGGACCTTACCACGAGCACCCTCTGTGATGAGTAAAAGGCTTTCAAAGGGAATCCAAGTCCTTTCCCCTGCTAGGACTACTCTCTAAAATATTTTCAGCCCTTAAATCTTTTTTTTCACAGTTGAGAAAAGACAGATCTGTGGTGTCAGAGTCATGTACGCTGTTCCCCCCCCACCCCTCCCACCCCCCTGTATTCTATGTTCTCTTATTAAAAGGAAACAAAATGGTTTGGAAATTTATTCCAGACACAAGGTTTTTTTCCTTAATGTATATTTCTGATGCAGCCACATGCTGGGTTCTTTACATTAAACACATTTGGCGATTCAAGTTTACTTTTGGAAACAGCCTGCTTTGTTTTCTGGTCTTAGTTGTTTGGTGTTGTTTTTTTTTCCTTTTTCTTTTTCCTTTCTTTTTTAAAACTATGAGTTTACTTTTTGTACTTCTTGTCCTTTTAAGGAATGCAGGCCTCTTCTTCCATCTCCTCTTGTTTATTCAGTGCTTCATGGAAACACACTGATCTTTGTAGCCAGCAGCCCATTGTCAGCCTCCTTGGGTTGCCTCTGGCATTATGACTTTTAAAATTATGACTTCCATCCATTAAGAGGTAACCTAATTTTGGTTTGATTTAATCTCATTCAGCTTTAACTGTCTGAAGTTAAAGTATCTATGCCAAGTTAGTTATATGGGCTTCTTCTAAACTCAGTGGGAAAAAAGAGATCTTTGTCACCCTGTGTGATTCTCTCCATGGGCAGAGTGCCTGGATGATGAGCTTTGTCTCTGAGTAGACCCTCCCTGCTCATGTGTGTTTTGTATTTCCAGGTTGACCTTCACAAGGAGAAGGTGTTTTGTCATAATGTCCCAAACACACGCAGTGCACTGTGTGGATGGTGCTTCAGCTTAAGTTCTGTTTGTTCCAGTTTAGTTTAGATCTCTGCCATTCACAAAACTTAGAATTTCAACACTTTTTTGGGGTATAAAATTGTTCACATGCACCTTTGCAGCTGATTAATGAAAAGAGTGATAAAAAATGGATTATGTTGAGCTGATACAACTCTAAATACAAACAGCTCTAATTGCTCCTCTGCTTCTCCTGCATCTAATTTTCCTGTAAAAGGCTGCTCAGGGCCATAGATTTTGTATTGGCCAAAGGCTAAACACTTCTAATGCTGTTTTTCATTCTCAAGACCACAAGTACAGTATATTTCTTTTGCAGTTTCACTCTTCCTGATTCCCTTCGTATTATTACAGATTCCCTCCCGGGATCAGCAAAATAATATGTGAAGAATATTAGTGATACAGAACCTTGCTTCAGGGTTATCTTTGGATATCTGAGTTGAACTCCACAAGTGAGGTACTAAATCTGCCTTGAGATTATCAATATGTGAATGAGTGAAAATGTAGGCTTTAAAAATAGCTTGAACTCCTTTTGTTCTAGGATAGGAGAAACTGAACCAAGCGTTGCAGTTGGTGCCACACAGCTGGCTTCACCGAGCTCATAGTGATGTAAGTGCTAACAGAGTAAGGCTACATATGTCTTATTTAAAACCCTCAAATGTCACAAGGTGTGCAGATAGCAGAGTAAGACCCAACAGGAGATGCAAGTGACTGCCCATTTTGCATATGATCATCCTGAGTGATGATGATAATAGTCATGCTATTAGATTCTTTGACTGGAGTATGTATAATGATTTTACAACAGCTTAAAGAAATGACAATATAGCAACACTGTATATGCAAGACTTACAGAAGTCAAATCTCTGATATTCATTATATATTCTATAATATCTTTTTCATGGCTGATGTTTCATCAATGGATTAATAAAACTTCAGTTTTATAATTCTGTCTCCCTACTGAGCTCCACATGGAACCCAGTTGTTTTCAGAGTAAAGACAACTTTCACTAGCACTTTTGCAAGGATTTAGGTATAACCCTCCTCTTAAGGCTGATGAGTCTAAAAATTTTACAAGAGCTGGCTGAGATTTATACCAATAAAATCTGTGGGTTTTTCTCTTTTTTTTGTTCCCGCCCCTTTTCTTTTAAATAGTAAAAATACATACAGAAAACAACATTTAACCTTTAAAAGTGTGAAGCTTAGGTTATAGGGCTATTTGTAATATTTTTGGAAATGTTAAAGTATTGCATGTTTTTCAAGGAAACTTTGTACCATATTTCAGGGTATATATGGAAATGCCTAATAATACCTTTTGTTTTCAAAGCTCTCTTGCAACAGAAGTATTTTAAAAATTTCATTCTGTTTTCAAAATAAAAATGCAAACAACCCTTCGGCGTAGTTTGTACACAAAGGAATATGCTGGGGTTTTTGTTATTTCTTCCTTCAATTAGCTATTCGTGCCCAATAAATGTTAGTGTTTTGTTACTAATAACTAATGAAGAACAGGTAAAAAAAGCCACAACAACATCTTATACTCATTAAGGATTGGATCAAGCTAGCTTGCACATCACATGAAGCATGCCATCACAGATAGAAAGCAAGAAGTGTCTGGGGCAGCATACACTATTAATTAGAGCTGAAGCTGGACTTCTGTTGTGGCAATCATGACTTTCATGTTCTATTACTTTCATGTTCTAAAAATACTATGCCTCACTTAATGTTTTATGATTTATGTATGTGGACATTAGACACATTTCACAAGGGCTGCAAGCTTAAATTCTCCTCACTAAAGGAAGGGAGATGTTCAGCAAGGGCACGGTAGCAACATAAAGCCATTCTGCTTGAGAGTGAGTGTCCATGGAGGGCAGCAGTCAGTTATGGGAACTTGAATTCTCTAGGATGAAGCTGGCATCTTCCATGCCCCAGATATCCAAAAATTTCTGCATATTTTGTAGCCTCTGTGCTTTGTAGTTCTCAATAATGATGGCACCTCTAGTGTAGGAGGAGCAATATCCCATGCCCATTCTCATATCTGTACTTTGGCTGGTATGGCAATCTATCCCTTTTAAGATTTTCTGCCAGCTCCTGGTGTTCACTATAGAAATTCTCTTCAGCCATTTCATGCTTGCACTGTTTGAGAATGATTGGAGTACAGTAACAAGATTGATCTTGTTTGGGGAACTAATTAACTCTGTCTTGTAGGTGTAATGAATTTAAGTATGATCAAGCTGATCTTGTTCTTTTGGGATAGTGATAATGATGTAGGCAACAAAGCTGTCATTACAATGCTTTCCAATGTTTGGATACTCCTGTTTAAAAGTGATTAAGAAAGGTAAATGTGAGACTGCTGTTTTCTCTTTTACCATGAATGGGTGCAGAAACTTGGCAATACACAATTTGAGGAAAGGGTTAGAAGGTGCTCTTCTGACAGAAGCTCCAACAGAGATCAATAGGTTAATAGGGTGCAATCAAAGGTCTTCTTTGAGTCATGCTTGAACATCTAAAACACTCTTGTGGGTTCTTCAAACCAAATACTTATATTTATGCTGAAGCAGAAGGGGAATGCAAACATAGATAAATACTGCATTTTGCATGGAGGCCAGTTTGCCAGCAGCTGAAGGGCAGTAACTCCCTAAATTGCTAGAGCATGATCCCGGTGATATCAGTTCTGTCTTACTTGAGGTAGCTTCAAATAAAGGTAATCACATGCAAAACTCTCTGGGCAGATTGCTTAAATCCTTTTTTTTTTTTTTTTTAATCACAGAACAGCCACTGTAAAATTAATTTGTCATTTTGCTATTAAATCATACTAATGACTTAAGAAAGTTGGATATTTTTACTCTTGTTGTTGAAACTATTATTTTATGGAATAAGGTTGATTGGATATTTCTCCATGCAGCTCAATTTCTTTTTAGAGGAGGGTGGACTCTTTTGTCCCAATGCAGTGAAGTCATCTATGAATGACTTCACAAGTCATTCATCTGCTTTGCAAGTCAGAGAGATTTGGTTCAAATCAGAGAGACGTGGTTCAATGACATCATCCTCATGTCATCAGTGGGAGCAGAGGACACTTAGAATCTCTTAAAATGATAATGCTAGTGTCAGGCTTGAAATTTTTTGTATTAGTAAAATCAAGCAATTGGGAGATCAGACAAATTAATTATACCTTCTAAGACCTTTCTTCCTCAAGTGAAACTATAAGTGTTGTGAATGGGCTTCAGCCACCTCAAGGCTTTAATGGAAATGCTTAATATATATATACATGAAAAAAGGCACTAATGAGGTTATAACGCTTTGTGAGATCTATCTTTTGGCCAACTCATAAAATCTTCTAAAATAATTTTGTTTTCTTGGTTGCTTTGAGGTCTCTATTTTTATTTCTGAAATTCTTGCTCTGCCAGTTTCTGAAATTACCAAAATTTTCCAGGGCTGTAATCTACTTTGACTAAACAAAGCCTGAAGATGTCTAATGTTCCAGGGAACATGTGTTTTGAATTGAAGAACAATGATACAGTTTTGTTTGCACTCATTAATAATGAATCTATTTCTGACCACAAGTAAAGATTGTCTAAATTAGTCTCCCGATTCCGTAATTGATCTGAAGCGTATGCTGTGTCAGAGCTATCAATATAGTGATGACTGCATGCATCTCAACAGCTACAGTACTGTTTATGAAGGACATTATAAAAAATATAAAGGGGGTTAGAAATGAGCTTTGTGGATTATCTCCAGTTAATGGCATGGCAAATGTCATTTTATGGACCTAATTTACTGAACATTAATAATGCTACAGTTGAGGTAAATCATTTTAATGGCAAGATTTATGTGTATAATGCTGGCACTAATTTACCAATGGAATTTACAAAATCCATTTAGCTCTTCTAAAGAGGCACTAAATGGATGTTATGACTTGGTTTTAGACTGCCACTATCATGGGAGCAGGGCAACCCTGCTCTTTCTCCCTTGTGTTTGTGTGTAGTGAAAGCCAGAAGATGAATTCAGCAATAGCACTTCAGTGAGTCAGAGAATAGTGCTGAGTGATCAACGCGCTTCTTTTGGTGTGTGTCTTAAACCAAGAGCAACTGATTAAAGTTATGCCAAAACTATACTGGGAAGACATGCTTGGGGACTGTACCTCCTACACAATGTTCTTCCTGTATTAAACACCTTTGTGTTCAGATAGCTAAGCTGCTGTGAAGTTTTGGATCTTTTAGGACTTGCAGAATGCTACCGGGAGAGCAAGACACAGGGGGTGAAGAAACCCCAATGCCCCTGGCCCTTTTGCTTATGAAATTATTATCTGCTGTTATTAAATGTAGAGTAAGCTACAGTATCTGTGGTGTGAAGATATCTAGGATGACCGGAGGTCCTTTCCCTTCCCTAAGGAGATAATCAGGAGCTCTCATGGCAAATAAGATCCATGAAGCCAGCATAATTTTAGTTAAGAGGGAAAGTTCCCAGGCAGCATGTCCTCAAGAGAAGGAGCAGTAGCACTGCAGAACCTTTTGTCTCCATCAAGAGGACAGAGGTGGTTCCTGCTTTTTCAAGAACAAATGCAGAAGTCAGACCCTATTTAGCCTTGATTTTCAAATTTCACAGTCACTTACTGTAAAAAACTTGTTTGATCTCAAGGCAAAATGAGAATCATATTGACCAACCTATAAACTAATCAAGCTGGGAAAAGAAAGAAAAGAAAAAAGGAATTAAGGAATAAAATGTTGTTTCTGGTTTTAAATACATAGAAACTACTTAGATCCTATCATAACAGGGAACCACATAAATAGAAGATAGATAGATAGGTAGATAGACAGATAGACAGATAGATAGATAGATAGATAGATAGCCAGCCAATGGAAGGAAACTGAGTAAACACTGCAGTGTTTGCTAATCAGGTCTAGTATGAACATACAAGCTGATCAAATAGTGCATAATTATCAGCTTAAAAATTATTGCATAGAGCATTTGATTATTCATGGAAAGTTATGGGCTCGGCTGAGTGTGAGATTTTATGCATGTCTGCTGGAACTGGTTGTTTATGACGTGACATTCTTTAATGGTAAAATGAAAAACAGCACAGTTCTGTGCCAGGACACGAGAGGGTCATAGGGGGAATGAATATTTATGAAGCAAAATAAATATGAAGATGGAACTTCCCTCTCCTTTTCCCATCCCCCACTTCTAGTTTTTTTACTATACAAGGTCCATGACATGTAATATACACTGGCTTATATACATCCTGGGGCAGCTCATGGCTTTGTGTTTAGTATGATTATGGTATGATGTTGCAGGAACCGTCTTTGAGAAGCGGGTGCTGTTGAAGGTGTAATTTGTCCTTTACTGCTTTTAGAAGATTCATGTAGTCCTGAAATGCTGCAATAAGCCAGTTTTGCAGAGCTGTAGTTCTATTTTATCCATCTATTTTAAGGAAACATAGATACCTTTTGCCATTCAAACCTCTTGCCATAGGATTTCCCTGTATTCCATATTATGATCTGTAATGTACTTTCAGGAAGACAGGCTTTTCTACTCATTTTACAAGTGAGGACCAAAGAAGGAGACAGCTAAGGTTTTCAGAACCAGACTGTGGTAGGGTATGAAATCAAAGAGAGATGCCTTACGTCCTTAGCCTGCGTGTAAAGTACCAAAGTGGATTTTGTCTTTCTATTGCTCTCTAATGTCTGTTCTTTGGTGCTCCTCATCCACCTGCAAGCATAGGTGGTACTTAGCATCTTCCCTCAGTTTTTCAGGTTGTAATTTGGGTAGGTTTTATGCCATCTGTAATTTTAGATGCCTAACTGAAGTGCTTAAGATAGCTTAGTGCACTGAGATCCCCTCCACAGAAAATGGAGAGAAAACTGTACTGCTGGAAAATGTTTCAGCTCTCCTAAGTTTTGATTTAACTGTGAAGATGACAATCTCCTTTTCAAAAGAGGGAGGTCTACAGTGAGGAGCTCCAAGGGTAGGGACTTCCATTAGGTGACTGAAGTTGGATGGGATGCATGCAAGTGGAGTTTCTTAACAGTGAGACAAAACCTTGATGTCCTGCAGAGTCTGAATGGATCATGATGCATTATAGCAGTAATTATCAAAGTGAACTGCTCTAAGGAGAGCAGTGGATAAAGTAAAAGCAGACAGACTGCTAGCACTTTACTTATTCATTGAGCAGGTTTTGTACAATTTTGTCAGAAACATCTCTTCCCAACAAGAAGTCTGTTTTTCAGTCCTGGGCACAGATAGTTGCCAACTTATCAAATAATGAGGTGATTTTTGTAGTGTGCACAAATGAAGATGTGAAAAGCACATTCCTTGTAAATACATTCTCAGAGGAAAAAGAAACCAGAGTTCTGGATGAGACATGACACATGAAAGCACTCAGTCTGACTCATATTACCACTAACTCATCATCACCTTTCCCAATAAAACCAAACTGCTTAAAAAATTGTGTTGAATATTTTTTTTCCCAGGGAGGAACAATATTTCAGGTGACAGAGACAGAACACAGTAGACAGTGAAGAATTCAATATAGATAAAATACTGTGGGTTTGCTCTAGTTTTTTTCTGCACTGTGATTTGTTTTCTTCTGAATTCTTTATGGGCTGTGTTCTATAGGGGAAAAATGGCCCAAACAAAACAAGCTTTAAGAAGAAAACTGAGTTTCAAAGACAACCTGAAATGAAGAATGAGCATTCAAACAACTGGGAGGAAACATATTCCTCCTTTGAACTCTGGGGGTTAGTATGAACTGGCAATTATTTCAGACCGTTCCTCACAATTATGTACAGCACTGATGAAAACTCAGAGACGAGATCAATGATGTGACCTGGAAAAAGATTGAACCCATAATCGAGCAATCAAGAGCTAATGCTTTCTGAACATGGGACTTTCACAGGGATCAAAAGAATTGCTTCAACAGTCTGTTTATTTACTAGCAAAGGTACTTGTATTTATTGTGCTACTGAGAACAAAGAACCAGTGCTGGTACCTGGTGGTTTTATTTCCACACCTCTGCTGTCATCATCAATAGCTGAGACAAGTTCCTCAACAGAAACCGAAAAAAGGGCTTGCTCGCTTGCCCACAGCTGGAGGAGTCAAAGCAAGAATATTACAGTGTGACTTTTTCTTCTTGTCTCTGGCTCTCTCCCATGAAAGGAAGAGATGGGCCCACCTGAACTGCTCGCTTCCTGCACTGCTCTAACTTCCTCAGAAAGAGCACTGGAAATCCTCCTTTGAGATGTTGCAGT
>NW_020955424.1:310697-408705 GCF_003031625.1 Empidonax traillii | reverse complement strand
TGCTCGCTTGCCCACAGCTGGAGGAGTCAAAGCAAGAATATTACAGTGTGACTTTTTCTTCTTGTCTCTGGCTCTCTCCCATGAAAGGAAGAGATGGGCCCACCTGAACTGCTCGCTTCCTGCACTGCTCTAACTTCCTCAGAAAGAGCACTGGAAATCCTCCTTTGAGATGTTGCAGTACACAGGATCCCAGTTTGTGTGATCTTGGTGGGGAAAATTAAAACTGAGAACTTTCAAAAGGTGAGTTAGTTTAGTTATGTTAGATGATTTTTATTCTTAGGAGGTGGGATTCTAATGGAAAATTTTGTTTCCATTTTATATATTCTGTATTATTTTGTTTCTTGGGCTTAAGCAGGGATAATACATACTTGGCTCTGTTTCCTTGTGCAATTTACAGCAAATCAATAATTTTCTGACTTAAACCTGAGAGGTCCATCTAATTCTGTGTTTGGATGCTTATGAACAGTGGATGTGGGGCACAGGGACACACAGGCAAAAATCTCTACTCCAAGAGGCCACTAAAGTTTCTGTGGGTAGGCTTTGGTAGGAGGAAGGGCTATAGGGGTGGCTTCTATTAGAAGCTGCTAGAAACTTCCCCTGTCTGGTGGAGCCAATGCCAGCTGGCTCCAGGATGGACTTCCTGCTACTGACCAAGGCTGAGCCAATCAAGAGTGACAGTAACACCTCTGTGACAACATATTTAAGAACAGAAGGTTGTTGCACAGTGAAGAATTCCAGCCAGGGAAGAGCAGAGTGAGAACATGGGAACAGCAATGCACGCACCAAGGTCAGTGCAGAAGGAGGGGCAGGAGGTGCTCCAGGTGCCAGAGCTGAGGCCCTGCAGCCCGTGGTGAAGACCGTGGTGGAGCAGCCATGCCCCTGCAGCCCATGGAGGGACATCAGGGTGCAGAGACCCACCTGCAGCCCATGGAGGAGCCCATGCTGGAGCAGGTGGATGCATGAAGGAGGCTGTGACCCCGTGGGAGGTCCAAGATGGAGCAGGGTCCTGCCAGGGACCTGCAGCCCATGGAGAGGAAAACCCACTCTGGAGCAGGTTTTTCCTGGGTGGGACCTGTGGGGGATCCACATGGGTACAGCTCATTCATGAAGGACTGCACCCCCTGGAGAGGTGACCCACGGGACGGCAGTTTCATGAAAACTGTTGCCTGTGGGATGGACCCACGCTAGAGAGGTCCATCAAGGACTGTCTCCCGTGGGAGGGACCCCACAGGAGCAGGGGAAGGACTCCTCTCCCTGAGCAGCAGCA
Organism: Empidonax traillii; assembly: GCF_003031625.1. NCBI lineage: Eukaryota > Metazoa > Chordata > Aves > Passeriformes > Tyrannidae > Empidonax > Empidonax traillii. The sequence goes on along the minus strand of NW_020955424.1, from coordinate 407,438 downwards.
GAAACAACAACTGACCATAACCCCCATTCCCTGCCCCCCTGCACTGCTGGCGGGGGAGGAGGGGAAACATGGAAGGAAGGAGGGGTGGGGGGAAGGTGATTTTAAGATTATTTGACTTTTCACTCTTTTACTCTGATCCTTTTTGTAATAAATTTAGTTAGTATCCCCACTTTGAGTTGTTTTACCCTTGATAGTGATCGGTAAGTGACCTCTCCCAGCTCTTAACTCATGAATCCTTCACTATTGTTTTTTCTCTCCTCTGTCCAGTTGCAGAGGAGAGTGAGAGAGTGGCTTTAGTAGGTGCTTGCCGTCCAGCCAGGGTGGCACAGCAAAGCACTGCAGAGCTTTACTGGATGGGGTCCGAGCTCATAATCTTGTTTTGACCAAGAGAGAGGGGGACTTAGGGATGCATCCATTCACTACAGCAGCATCAGGCAGCTAGAGCCTCCTGGTGAATCTTGGTCATTGTTTTACATGCTATTTATATATTTCAAAGTGTAATGAATGGAAAGATCATAAAATCATGGTGAGTGCTTATAGAATTTAGGGAAAACAAAATAAACAGTCACAGGCCCTCAGTTAAAAGAATAATAATAAAAAAAAATCCACAATTTTTGTCCAACAAGAGATGTATTCCCATGATGTACATTCTTAGTATAATTCATATCATATAAAATGAATAAACACAGGGAAAAGTCACATTGTGAACAAAAAAGAAAAAAAAAAGAAAAAAAGGAAGAAGAATGACTCATTCTCTGGCAAAGAACAACCGTAAGAAAAATTAGTATCTGCAAGACCTGTCTGCAGAGCCTCTTCTACTGCTTAGATACAATAAACAAAGATTTTAGCTTTTAAAATAAAACAATTTTTGTAATCATGAAAAATATCCTAAGACACCACCCATAACTCATTAGGGTTTTATCTAGATAGAAAAAATAATACTTGAGGTATGTGCCAAGGCAAAAATTAGGTTTCCCTTAAAACTTACACTTATCCTGAATTTCCATCTTTCCCAGTTTATTGACCTACTCACCTTACTCTAAGGAACTTACTCAGCTCTGTATGTCCCCCAGTATTTAAAATGATCTTCAGGGCGCCATCCAACGTAGAATCCAGTCTGATATAGCAGCTGAATGACCATAAGCTTGTCCTGGTATATGTGGGGTATTTTGTCACTTTTCTGCCCATTCGAGGACATTCCACACAGCAACTGAGCACCTTTGTGTTAAATCAGCTAGAACTAATGCACTTCCTCTCACCTGTCATGGGGTCTTCTTTAACTGGGGAAGGAGTAATATTTTATTTATTTGTCCACTGATTCTCCGGGTTTCCTTTTCAAGGACCTCTTGTCTCAGAGGGCCCTAATGACTCTTGGAGATTCCTGTGCTGGAAAGCTGCTATCAGGGCAATTAGCCTTGTTCTTTTAGAGGCTTACCATGTTTCCTCTAGTGTGACTGAACAGCTTTGTTAGCCAGTCCCTGTTAGTAGTCTTGGTTGGTTTTTTGTTTCTTTGTTTGTTTTTGTTTGTTTGTTTTGTTTTGTTTGTTTTTTTTGTTTGCTTTTGTTGGTTTGTTGTTGTTGTTGTTTTTTGTGTGTGTGTGTGTGTGTATGGTTTTGGTTTGGTTTGGTTTGGTTTTTTTGTTTTATTTTGTTTGGGTTTTTTTTTTTCTCTGTATATGTTTGGGGGATTTTTTACCTTTCTCACTCTCCTTTTGGCAGCATTTTTTTTAGGGTAAAATAGAAGACCCTGTGTCCCTGTTCTTCCTGTAAATGTAGGTGCATGCCAGGGCATAGCCAGCTGAGAGCAGACCCTTTGAAGGGGTTCTTGGGGGTCTCTTTGACACCTCCCCATGCCCAGGAAATGTGTACTACTATATTTATTTGCTTTCTGACAAGGTACAGTGGGACAAAATCTCCAGATCTCTAGTGATACTGTTGTGAGCAATGATGGAAAACCCCTGCATAGCTTGGTGTTCACCACATTACCAGGCTTTAGCAAATCAGTCAAGTAATAATGGACATAAGGAGTAACATTTCCTCATAGAATCAATGGGAACAACCTACCAAGGCAAAGAAATTGTCTTCAGATGGAGGTGATAACTAATTTTGACCTCCCTCAATATATATTTTTTTTTTTTTATTCAACTTTTCCTTGTTATGCTTTCTGTAATGTTCAGGAGTCTATGTGAAGAAAGTAAGGAATGTCTAGTAAGGACATTCCAGATAGACTGGGAATGAATTCTTTCCCAAGTGCTTCAAACATCCAAGAACATCCGAAATACATAACATGGAAATCATTATTTTGGATACTGGCAGAGAGAGAGAGAGCGCATTTGTAATGTATCATACACACCTTTGGTCTTTGAGAAAACAAATAATGTGAAGAGCAAAAACACGTGATATAATCACAGTTCCAGCCCTATTCTGTTTCCATATTTTTGTGCCTCCATGGGATACTTATGTTGCTGTCTTGAATGTGTTAAGTGTTATGCATGAAGTCATGTGACTTGAACTCGGGGGCAGACATAGATTAATCGATTTCTAATGGAAAAATGTATGCCTGATGCTGTTGTCATCTCAACACATCCTTTCCTCTCTAGTGAGTAGTTATCTTTTATCTATACAAAGTTAAATTTGGAGCATTATTTACTGGTAATATTTCCAATCTCTTTGGTTTCAGTGTACAACTTCTAATTTTTGAAAAACAGGCTTGTGAAGAGCTGTCTGTCTTGCAGATATGTTCTCTGCTGCTTCTGTTGCATTTTCTACTAGGGTATGTAGAGGTGCATACATCTAGCTAGTAAACAGAATAAGATTTTAGGTTTGTCAGGAACAGGCTGACTGGAGTGTGTCTGCTTTGGGAGCTGGTAGTGAGTGTGCCACATGGTCTGCCGTCAGCTTACCCTACTGAGGCTGTACATCTCTTGCCTCCCTCACAAGGCCATTTGGAAGTGGGCTAAGTCCACATCAGGGCTTTTCTCAAGCCTTTCCCAGTACATTTAGGATGTTGATATCTGGTGTATTGCTATTCTTACCCTTCAGTGTATGGCTGGCTAGACTGGACTGAGCTGCAGTGGGATATTGTTTTGATCCAGCATGACAGTGTTTCATTGACATGCTTTCATCGTGATGGGGATTTGACAGATAAATGTCCTGACTTTGTCCTGCTAGACCACTTCTCACAGCTGTAACAAGCTATATAACAAATAGACATATCTTCACTTTGCTTTTCAGTTTCATCTTGGTATTTTGCTACTTCTAGGCCTGTTTAGACAATCAGCTCTTCAGTGCAGGAGCCTGCTGTTCGAAGACATTTGTAGAATAAAGTTTCTGTCAGTCAGTTTAACAAAAGAAAAGTGTGATACTTGTGATTGTATTCACAGAGCGTACCCTGGTCTGGTAATAGACACAGTGCATCTGAGTCACTTGCACTGACATGTAGTGCATGTAATTCTTCAGGGTTAGGCCACATCCCTCTGATGTATGCTTGGGCAAACTATTGCTTCTTTGGCAGTGACTGAAAGAATGGGTGGTTTTGGCCTCTCTGCTGCAGTTCTCATGGTGCAGCAAATAACTCTCTCTTGCAAATATCTAAGTATCTCTAGCAAATAACTCTCTCTCTTACCACCATTTTTTGTGGTAAAAACACTAATAGTCAGACTTCACTTCCTGAGGATGCCTTGCGATTCTACAGAAACTAAAACGGAATTTTATTTCTAAGAAAATTTGGATTTCGTTTCTTAAAAAGATGTGATCATGGTATGTAGCTCTGGAGAGAGGGTTTGAGAGAGATATGTTTGAGGAAGCAATCCGCTTTCAAAAATGTTTACCATATAGGATGAAAGATGAAAAGGAAGCACCTTCATGCATTTCACTACATTCTTTCCAACCTGGATTAGTTTGCAGCTCTGTGAAAGGGTGCAAGTCCCTTAACGGTGTATGATTCTTCTCCAGCTTTCATTACGCTGGGTACAATCCCAGTCCTGACGACCCTATTTTTCTTATGAAAGATGTTCCAACCTTTTTAATAGCTAGAGTTCAAAAGACGCTTCTGCCCCTCTGACTTATCAGTAATTGCTCTACCCCATTTACGGAGGTGTTAGACACAGTCCAGAGGCAGACCTAAAGAAGTGTTCTGCCATCACCATTCCTAGTAAATGCATTTAGAACACACGTTTTGTTTCCCAATAAAGTATTCTTTTTGTGACCTCCTAATTAATAAGATTAAGGGAATTTAGCCCAGGAAACTGACAAAAGGCAGCATTCTAGGACCCTCACTGAATATTAATATCTGTCTTGTAGCAAAAGCAGAACACTTGTTTGTGTATATTGGAGCCCCACTGGTTTAGGTCTTTACTAGGAAAACAACAAAGAAGAGGAAAAAAAATAACAAATTACAGCTGAAACAAATCATCAGCATTGCTGTTTTCAAATTACTATATTTCTGGGGAATTTCAGTCAGTTACATGAAAAAGAAGACACCAGTTTCAATGGAGCTTTGATAGTCAGGTTATGTTAATAATGGGAACTCATGTAAAATGCATAAGGTATACCTTACAGATGAAGAAGATTGCTAATAATTATTCTGTATGCTAAGAGTGTAGCTCTTTCTGAACTGATACATAAAGACTCCTTTACATCCCAGTCTAATTACTTATAGACAGTTGAGCACAAAATTACTTTCATCTGTTTGAACATGTGGAAGGAAAGAGATTAGAGAAGTACCTTTCAAAACAGCTGGTTGGCATGTTAAAGAAGAAAACCTACTGGTTCTTCAGTTCTGACTGAAAAGTGCATTTCTTTATAATTAGACCTATTAAAGTAAATGTCATGCAGGGGGATTCTCAGAGGGGGTGACTGGGGTGCACAGCATGAAAAGTCAGTCGCTCTCTTATGGCTTCTCTAGAAACTGGTAGAGTTTTCAAAGCTGGGGAAAGATAGGACTAGGTGTTTTGACACCTTGTGTTTTTCCCCGGCCATTTTGGGATTTCTTTTGGTGCACTGGTTCCCATGAAAGAGGAGAGGGAGTTCCTGAGATGACAACTGGCTGTGAGCAGCCACTACTCTGACCCTTCTTGTTGCCTTTCTCTTGCTGTCCTTAGGGAAGACGTCAATGTAAGTGGTATAGAAAATAACCTCTTACACAGGAAAAATCAAATTGAGTGTCACAAAGGGGCTATAGGCTGATGAGTGATTAATGTCAATTTTCTATTTGTTTGCTTTAGCTGATTTCAGGGCAAGGGTTGTAGAAAAGTAACATGCATATAAGGGGCTTAATCCTGTACTGACTCTAGAGCACTGAAATGGAATAATGTGCATTTGTAGCAACACCAACAAAAAAATCTCTCTCCACCTCTAGGTTTCTAATTTTGTCCAAAGCATTTTAGTGTGTTCAGGGATAATAGCAGTAGCAGCAAGTTCTTAGGAGTGCTCTCATCCAGACTTCTCTGAGCATTTCCTGAAGCAGAGACATGTTACTGTCCTCTGTGCTGAGAGTGGACTCAAGACAAGACGAAGGTGCTACCTAAGAGTTACACACAAGAACTCCAGGCTGAGTAAGAATACACCAGACACCTCTCCTAATTTCTCAGATACAGAGCAAAATAAATAGCCTCTGAAGCTCCTTTGGGAGGGAACTATGCAGTGCTCTCCAGATCACCAGAAAGAGAACCATGTACCTTATGTAACTTTATGTCTGAGCCATGAGTTAATTTTCTGTCTCCTGTTTGGTCTCTGCTCTCTGTGAGATCAGAACAGCTGGAATTGGGTTAGTTGATGAGGAATAGGTTGATGAGGAAGCCAAGAATCTTCACTGTAAATCACTGTGGAGATTGTTCCTCTTCACACAGCACTCATTAGGCCACATCCAGATATTAAAATTGCAAGGTTTCAATTGTATCTAGAGTTTTATAAGCTGTTATCATTAATTTGGGAATGGCAAACCTGGTAAATATTGTTTAAAAAAATCTGAAAAGCTTTCCAAAAAAAAAAGAAAAAAGGTTATAAAAAGAAGTTGAAATAAGAGAGGTTCAGATGGATATAAGGAGAATTTTTTTTCCCAGTGAGGACATCCAGGAAGTGGTTTAATGATTCTACTGCTTTCTATTACATCTTCTGTGAGCACAAATGCTGCCTCTAGAGCAACTAATAAGTGGTGAGTGTGTGACTTTTTGAACGCTATTGGGAAGTTTTGTCAGACATAACTAGTCTAGGAGATCTTGGCTGAATGCCTTTGAGAAAAGCTGAAAATCAATACTGAATGGTCAGCCCTAAGCACAATAACTTCTTCCAGCACCTACCCTGATGATGCTTTGGGCTAAGCTTCTTGTTTCAGAAATCCAAATAACGGTTGACTGGTCATGAACTTGAGCATATAAAACCCTCCTGTGTCGATGTAGGATAGAATCATAGTATCATAGAATCATCAAGGTTGGAAGAGATTTTCCAGATAATCCAGTCCAACACTCCACCTAGCACTACACTATGAGGAAATTTGTGTTGAAGCCTGTTTTCCAGCACTGAAATGGCACTGTATCATCTTTCATGACTGAAGTTCTTTATTCAGAAATACTCTGGACATCAGAATCACAGAATCATTTTTGTTCTTCTGGTGCAGATCTCCAACAGGTTGTTCAGGTCCTTATCCTATCAAGTTTTGAAAATCTCTAAGAATATCTTAAAACCAAGTTTAAAAAACAGGGAACATATAAAATAACCACCAGTTTGATCTGGTATCCTGTATCCTAACAGTGACAGTCACAAGTGGGTAGTATTTACGAGATGATTAATGAGAAATCCTGAAGTAATCCTTTCTGTTGCATGCCTCAAATCAGTGAGTTTTGGATTTATTTCATGCTTATCTGGGATCTGTGGCATGTGTTTTTTGGATCATAAGAAGTAACAGTTTATGGTAGATATGACAAAAAGGGTGCATAGGCAAATACCCTGTCTAGTTCAGGCCCTTTTGCATTTCTTCCCTAGATTAATTTTCCCCTACATAAAGACAAAAAATTATAGATAACACTTTACAAAAGATTCCATCAAAGAAACAAGATATCTATGGCCTTAATATGTGCTACTGCCCTTTTTCATTAGACCAGGTCCTGTTTATGTCAGGAAAGATGCCTGCTCTTTGTGTCCCTCTGGGAATGCCGGTAATCAGACCCTGCACGCCTATGTGAGGCATGGTCTCTCAGCTGACACTACTTGAGGCATCCTAAAGAATGAGCCTCCTTGTACGGTGGCTCACAAATCCCAGCTCTTTCTGATTTCACCTTGCTTCCCACAACGGTCTTGGTGAAGTTATTTTGCTGCTGTTTGAGGAAGGATATCCTGTGCTCTCCTGAGCTTGTATCAAGAGGCTTAACCTCTTTTTGAGAAAGCAAAAGGCAGTATGGCACATTACTCCAAAGATAACTGACCCTTTCATTAGTGAAATTAGTGAACAGGACCTGGTGGAGCAGGGAGCTTGATGAATACTTGCTGCTAAACCTCTAGGGCAGCACAGGAGAGTGACTGCCCCACTGAGCCCTGACCCTACCCAGGGTCCTGCCCCACAGAGCGACCACTCAGTGCTTGCAGAGAAACGAAGATAACTGTTAGAGCACCAGTCATGTTAACTCATTAATGAGTTGGCCTTTGTCTTTATTTCTAACTTGGTTTAGACTTGCAACAACTTTGAATTCTTTATGGATAGAAGATACTCTTGATTAAAAGATACATCTTGATTTAAAGGACAGCTAGTGTGTTGTACGCATAATACATGGCTACCAGGAGCGCTACTGATTGCTGATAATTTAATTCCTATAACAGACTGGAGAAAGCTTATTACCTGGCAGCCAGTATTCAATCACTATTTTCTGAAATAAATAGCCTATCAGACAGCTAACAATAAAAAAGCAAACGTGATGTCCTTAACTTCGTGTATTTTTAAATGTAATATACTGTGCTAACACAGACATCCTAAAAGCTGTCTCCCTGCTAATCCTTCTCAATGGCTTTACCCTGTATTTGTGGTATGGTCATTTAAGTAAATGGTATTTCTACATTAATTTTAAAATCTGATATATGGGCTAAAAAGATAAGTATAATAGAGCATGAAATGCACTAAAATACTGCCTTCCACGTTATGTTCATGAGGTTCAGAGTTGGATTTTATTATGCTGTAGAAAAAAGGGCATTTTAAAATAAGTAATTACAACCGATTGTGTATTTCTTTCATTGTCATTGTTCCTGGAACCATAGAAACAGCTAGAGGAGCAAAGACTATAGAAATACTCAGGGATCTTGGCTGCAGAGGACTAAATACTGTAAAATAAAATAATTCTCTCCACTTCTCCAATAGCCCCAAACCACACATTCCTCCACAGAAAACTTGATGTTGTAATATGACAAAATGTAATAAATGGGTTAAGAGTGAGATGGATAATGGAAGTAAGAGGGGAGAATCTCATTAATTTTAATTAATTATAAACTGAACTATATCAAATCTATGGAAAAGACATCAGTCCTTTCAGTTATCTGTCCTTTACTGATACAGATTGAAGTTTGATATGACATTGGTTATAGATTAGGTATAGAGCTGGTTGTGAATTTTCAGATTGATGTTTTGAAGAAACTTTTTTTTTTTTAATCAAAACATAATTTTTAATAAAAGTCTGGAATTGTTCAGTGTGCTGTAAGTAAAAATTGGCACAATAATTAGGTGAAGAATTAGAATAGCTCAAATGAAAACATTTTATTTGCGTAGGAGATTCAAGGCATTGCATTTGAGATTAACTGAACATAAACCTGTATCTGCCTAAGATAGCCCAGAGAAGCAGAGGAGCTGCTTTTTGGTGTAGCTCACATTCCTATATCCTTCTAGTTGGGATTTTTGGCTGATTCCACAATATATCACTGCTCTTTCTCATTGCTTAAGAAATATGTTCAGCTGGAACATAAGTTAATCCATAGATCAGTCCAAGATTTCTTATTTAAGATTTAGAGGCAGCAAACTTTCCAAAGAAAACCAGAATGAATGTACTAAATTCAATCTAGATGTTCTAACTTTGATAATATATGATATACATTTATTCTACTGTGATATATGTACATTGCAAATAGGCAAAATTTTCTCAATTTTATTTGAAATTATTGTAGTTGAAAATGAGGACTGAAATCAACTTCTTGCACATTTATAACCACTTTAAAAAATACAGTGAGATAAAAGAGAGGAAAAAATAGTTCAAATGGACTCAGAGATGGGAATATATTGTTGGACAAAACTTGTATGCAGAGATAATAATGGCAAGATAATGGGGTGTTTCCTTATAGATATTCTAAGGTGATGGCGATTAAGGAATCTGTCCCTTTTAACATTCACCCTCCTTTAAAAAATCTACTTTGGCTGTAACATAACGTACTAATAAACACTAAAGGCATTTTAGAATAAATCAGGTCATATCTTCTGCTTCCTTTTGAGTGTCCATCTGAAAGAATTAGTTGCAGAAAAGTATATACATAAATATAAATATCATATATATATATATATATAACACTTTTAGAAGAAATGGCACAGCTGCTGCCAGCTATGCCCTCTGGCACTCCGAGAGGCAGAAGGTCCTCCTGGGTTTTACAGTATGCTCTGAAGTGGAGTTGTATTTTAATTGCTCCATCCATCCCTATTAATGGACAAGCAGAAAAGGGGAAAAAAAACAATAATGAGAAAACAGATATTGTATACACGTTGCTCTAAATACCTGTGGTTAAAAGAATATTAAGGTTGTTAAATGAAGCACTGAAAAAACAGGAAATATATGGCTTCTGGTGTAACATTAATTTAGCTTGTGCAGCCAATACCACTATGCTATGGTTCCAGGAACCCCAGATTCCCCTAATGAATGACTGACTGGGCCTTCATGACTGTTCTGCTCTTCAGGTAGTACAGAGTTCCAAGCTTTATTTAACATATAAAATGCAAACCTGTTCTAAGTACAAGGTTATTGATCTCCTTACAATTTTTTCATTTAGCCCTCCTAGTACATTCTGTTAGTGGTAATCATAGTACTCATGATTATAATATTTAAAGTGTTCAAGAACATTCAGTAATGCATTTCTACAAAGTCCTAGGAGGTGGTGGGTGATTGCTGTTTTTTGTTATATGTGTTGTTACACTCACAATATTCTGCATAAACAAAGAGGAAACACACTTTATATACAAAGCCAAGAATTTATTGTTGTCATAACTAAAATCTTTACAGTATAATTCAAAAATCATTTGTCCAAATTTAATTACTTCAGAAAAGAATATTTTAATACAGAAAGTCTCCCTAATATTGTAGTTAAAATTGTTATGCACACAGGTTCCTCCCCTTTTTCTGTTATTATGCTCAGCATTTTCCTGTTCCTCTGGGCCCCAAGGCTCGTGGTTTCATTTTGCTGTTAGGGATGTTGGGGGTGCAATGCAGACTTGTCAGCATCTATAACTGTTCACTAGAGAAATATGATGTTCATCCTGATGGTTTCTTCTTCCTCATTGAAGGTTTTTCTGTATGCTCACTAACTTATAGTTACATATTTACTCTTTCCCCATTGGGTCTGCAGCTTTATGTCCAAATTTACTATATATGTGGCCTTTTTGTAGGCTAGATATTACATCTTTATTCTCAGTTCTACTAAAACCCAGTTTTGTCCAGTCCCAGATGTGCATTTCTTTAACAGTTGCTTATAGCTGTGGGTCTTGAGTGCCAAGCACGTGACATGTTTCTTATCATCCCACGGTGGTATTCCTTTACACAGCATCCTGTCTTACCACTTCTCTGCTGTCACACCAGGCCTGCATTTCTATAAACTACATCATCATACGCTAGACTTGTAAAATCACAGAGGCACCATATAAAGAAAAACAAAAGTAAAACAAATTAACCAGAGGTACCTGTTAAATTTGAAAAATTTTGTTATGATAAATCAAGAAAAGTAAAGTTCCCAGCTAGTCAAGAAAGCCCAGATAGGGCAAGCCTGACAAGCTTCAGGGAAACTTTCCCCAAGTCTGGGAAACTCAGTGTGGAGCTGATAGTTTGCTACTAGCAAGAGTTATGCCATATTACAGGGACTGAAATTACAGTGTGAATCCTGAAAATAGATTAATTAGAAAGAAAATGCTACTTTTCTTTACAGAATGATTCCTTGAACTCATTGAAAGCCTGTTTTTTTTAAACTTCAAGAAGTGTTAATTGACTGAAAGTACTTTTAGTTCCTAATTAGATCATTACAATCATGCTGTAAACAAAGGCGATGATGAACAGACACATGCTGAGTTAGGATGTTATGTCTAGTAGAAATGGACACATTAGAGGATTTTGGAGTTAGGTTGCAGCTCAGCTCAAAGCCCAGAAATTCAGAGCTCCACTGGTATTGGCTGTTTTGAGCTGTTCTGGGAATGCAAAACAGCCATAAACTTGACTTAAATGGCCAGTAAAGTGGTTTTTACTGCTGCTTTGTGTCACCAAATTGCTCCAAAGCAGCTGGAATATCCCATGAATCTGGCCCCAGATGTTTATGTGGAGTTTATTCAAACTATTCTAACCTCTTTGACATGAAATCTGCTGGAAACCTCATGAGAATAAGTTCTCTCTCCTTCTCCTGGTCTCAAACAGAAATGCCAAATGAACAGTCAGCTTTTAGTTTCATCACACTTTTGATCTGATGAATACTGCAAATGGAAAACAAAACCACCAGAACTTACTCGAGTGTTTCAGAATTCCTCCTCAAACATAAATTAATTTTAATACTAATAAAATCCAATGTGTTTTGGTAGTGACATCACTTTACCTATACCTAAATTCTAGTTATTATGTTATCTACTGCTGTATTTCAACAGGTGATATTGTGTGGGATTGATTTCACAGAAGCTCAGACATCTGCAGCTGAGTTTAGTAACCTTTAATTCTCTTTATAGCTGATGGTGCAAGAGACTGTACCACATCATCTTACTCATCTGGACACCTAATCTATGAATTCCAATCAATGCTAGAATTATTTTATAACAATTTTGAATGGAAATGTCATGCAAAAGTGGTTTCACTTTTAGTGAAATTTACAGTACCTTCATTCACACTAAATACAGACTCATGTTAAGTTGGCCCACTCAAGCCAAGGAACACCCCTGCAGAGTAAGGTACTTCTCTGTGTAGGATTCTCACAGTCTGTCCCATTCTGGTGCCAGCTCCGATATGGGTCTGTACTTCTCTTATAATAAAGTTTAAGTAGCAAGAAAGAGCTAGCTGACCCATATTCTGCACAAGGTCACAGACTGCTGTGATATTCAGGATAGTCTTTATCATGACACCTATGTCATCTTCAGGACTGTTCTCCTTACCAGAGGCAAGTCCAGCTTTTCATAAGATATAAATATTGTAAAATTATATAAAAATATTTCTGGCTTGAGTCACTTGAAGCACAGCCAAGCAAATCACTAGGGACTGCATTGGAAGGAACGTCTTTTATTTTTTTGGCAGCACAGATGAGTTAGCTGACCTAATAGAAAATAACTCTAATATATTTGATTAAAATTCCACAAGTTTGGCAAATGTTCGTAAAAATACTGAACTTTAAGTTCACACTTTACGACATACTTGAAGAAACTTTTCTTTAGATTAGACATGCGCTAACAGATAGAAAAAGGACTGCCTTTTGTGGCCAAGGTGAAGGCTAAAGGAAATATTGAGGAGAGAGAGGGTTTTATAAACCAGTACACAGAGGAAGTTAAACAGGCATTTTCTTCAGTGGGAATATTCAATCTAATTCTTTTTTTATACTGTGATTAGTTGCTCTATTTTATTTGTTTTGCAATAATAAGGTCTCTGTATAGGTTGCATAGCAATGCTTTAAAATATCTACATGAAAAGCATGACCTTAAAAAGGAGACAGGAGGGATAGAATAGTTGAATTGTTAACAAATGAATAATTGGTTTTGAGAAATGTCAACAGAGCCTGCTTGTCTACACTACAGCCATTCCAGGAGAGGTAAATAGAGGTAGTCTTTTTGCTGAAATTATATGTGCGACTTTCAGAGGAATTCTTCTAATGACTCACATGCCTGAGATTACTTGGTCTGCAGTGGGTTGGGGCCGAACTTGAATCCAGTAGCACACTGCATGGTGACCAGGTTATTATTCAAGGAATATGTTTATTTAAAATAAAAGTAGCTCCAAATTAGGTGACAGTTATTTTCTCAGTCTCTGTGTGTTGGACCAGTAGATATGGCCATCAACTGAAGGGAAAAACAGAAGAATGCTCACATAGAGTTTTATGAATATTTAGCACCCAGCTGATAATAAACAGTTTAAGGGCATTCATAATTTGAAAATTTCAGTTTGGAGGACTTTGTTATGCGGAGGTTGAAAAGACCCAGCATCCCTGTACTACAGACTTCATTGCGTAAGCAGTTAGGGTGGATGGAGAGTGGGAGAAGATATGGAGTGGTGCATATAGTTACACAGTAGAAGGAGTGTTAGGACTCTCAGTGTCCCTCATGCAGTCATTGCCTGATCCTGCAGTCCACTCTGCACTCTCTCAGACTGAATAACTCAGCTTTTCTGCTCTGCAAAGTCCCTCTATGTGATAGACTTTTTACATATACTTGAAGCAATAATCCAGCAGCTCAGGCATCAGTCTTTCACTGATTACTGTTTTATTGAGAAACTGGACATAATTATTAGGAATTCTGGCCTATTGTATCACTTGAAGATTAACTTGTGACCTAAAATGAATCACTCAGTTATGCTGCAAACTGCAGAGATCTTCTTATCTAGTTGAAGTACCTGTCACATGCTTTTTAGATGAGAGGCTTTATTTCAAAACAGACATTGGGAGAAATTGTTTGACACATGGTTTAAAAGGCTTCCAGTGCTCCTTGCTAAATTCCCCAAAGTGTCACTAATATCCAAGTTCACATGAAAGACTCTAGGGTTGCAGACTCAGATGCTGCATTGTGCCTTTGTCTACCAAATATCCTCACAGCTACCAGCCTGCTGTGCTCTGTGCTTATGTTTTCTGTCTTTCCAGTTATCACGCAGTTCAACTGCCCACCAACAACATCAGACCCCTGCAGTATCCCACTTATCCCTGTTTTACATCTGCATTAGGCAAAGCAGAGATACTTCAAAAATGTCTTTTGACTATCAAATTAGGCCTTGACTCTCATGAGGACTCCAATTTCAAGATTACACTTGTTCAATATAAGGTCCCACACACAAAATTAAACACAGACGTCAAACAGCACTGTGTGAGAGATTTTCCTCACCCAGGACACATGGGCCATATATGAGGACCATGACCCATATTTGTACTTTTGTTACACACCTTTGTCCCATAAAAATGGGCACATATGGCTAGTAACAACTGTGTCTGTATACAGCAACTACTGCCTGTACAGGAACAGGAATATACCATTATTTTTACATAGTACTCAATATAATGTCTTTCCATCTCTTCTGTAAGTCTGTACCTCTGTTAGGAATTACCAGCTGGTATACAGGAGCAAAACACTGACAGTTTTTGTTCTAGTCACTGAGATTTTACGAAATGTGCAACCAATGCACCTTTTGCCTTTTCACCAAAATATTTCTGTCCAAGGGCACTACAGGATGAGTCTTGTAACTGATGAGAAATGTGTGTTTTGCTTTTTAATTTCTAATTGATCACAGTCTAATTATAGTGGGTACTTCATATTGGGTTACACTGGTGCAGTATGACTCCAGCTAGAGAAAATGAAATTATAAAAAGAATCCTACCCCTTCAGTCCTAGAGATAAAATGCCATCTATTTTTACACTTTTGAATCTGCTTGCCATTATCTTCAATTAATTAATTGATGCTTCTTGCTGATTCATGCCCCAAGATCCTCTATTACTTTTGCATAAACACTAGGCACATAATGTTTTTCATGGTATATTTCCTTTTTGCTTCTGAAAGACACCTCTTTGCTTGATATTGGGAATGTGAACTGTTTGATGGGGTAGCATACATAAATGCTATTGTTTAGAACTTGCACATCTGGCTGAAACCAACAGTTCACTCCTCTTTTTCTCATAGAAGTGTTTCCAAGGCTAAAAAACTTCCATGGCATTTCTAGATTTATGTTTCCTAGAAAAATAATAATAAAAAAGAAAATCTTAGATATTACTGAAACAGCTTGTATTCTAATTCTCCTCTTTCACCAGTCTTTATTGTCATTGTCTTTACAAAATTAGGCCAGCATGTTGCCATATTTGGACACATCTTTAAAGTAGCCCTGAATGTTGAAAAGAGTAGCATTATAAAAGAAAACACATCTGAAACTATGTCCTTTTGGTTTATGGATTTGAAAAAGTGTCAAGAAAAATAAAGCTAGTCTGAATAACTTTGGAAATAAATTGAAGATTCTGGATTATTAGGTAGTCTTAGGTAAAACAGACATTTTTATGTTCAGTTGTGGTTTTTTAGAGGAAAGATATGCAACTGCATAAAAATATGCAGAAGATATATTAGGGTAACTGCATAACCTAATGCTGGTAGATAGGCTGATTGTGAAGTGGGCAAAGTTACACAAGTGTGTAGGGGTATGTCTTGGTATAGTTGGAGTTGCTGTGAGTCATCCTGATGCCACACTGACATCAAACCAAGGTGTGCACCAGCTCTTCCCCACACATCTCCATCAGCCTATTCTTGATAAAAAAATAAATAGGATGTTCAACCAAGAGATTCATGACCATTCATTCAGAGGTTATGGAACTTTGAGCTGGACTATCTTTTGGTGTTTCCATGAAACGCAGTCGTACTTCATATAGCTGGTTAAAGAGTTCTATGTGAATTACAGTGAACCTCAAAAGTTGCTACAGATAATTGACTGACCATCCTGCAGGGACTCCGGAAATACCATTAAGGAACTGTCCAGCAAAAGTTTCTTCCATGAAGAGTGTTTCAGTGTGGTGTTCCTCTCAGAGCTGTTACCTGGTGCAGACAGAAAGAGCAGGCTGAGAACTGGCCGTAAATGTGCTGAGGGAGAGAGTGTAACTGCCTGCTCTGGGCTATGCCTCTCTCTCTCTCTCTCTGCCTAATCCTACAAGAAATATTTGTTCTTTAGGTCAGGTAGTTGAGGTACATTCAGCTCCTAAAGATGACTAAGAAAGGAAAACCAAACCTCTTTATCATTTAACTGACTAATGAAACCCACTGCATACCTAAAAAGTGCAAACCCTGCGTGTTGGTGCATGCTGGACTGAACATCAGAAAGATGGGAAGGCCACTGGAGATAGGAAAGATGGGAAGGCTATAAATTTGGCACTTAGCTCAAGTATTCAGTCTCCCTCTGTCTATGATTTCTTCTGGTCTTCAAAAACCTTTCATAAGTTTCAGGTGAATGTTTATGGGAAAGAGGTCTACCTTTGTGTCAACCAAAACACGAGAATTTTGAAGGGAGACTTCAATGTTGCTCAGTCTTAATATGAAGAGTTCTTTGCGCACCATTGGCCATTTTGCCACAAAACATATATTCTGCTTTCTTATAGGGGTGTGTATGTAGTGGAAATGTTTTATCTGAGTTTTCCTTTGATAATATATTTATTACTCCATTATTTTGCCATTTTACTTCTACCCCTCTTCGAATCTGTCTGTGTTCCCCTGCTTAATGATGTGCTCAATGTTTCTGTCTACTGCATCACTTACAATGAGACCTTTCATTAATATCCTGTTTGAAATCTTGCATGAATACCTAGAGATGAGCAACAGAGGTAGCTGAAAGAGCACACAGGCAATTCCAAGGCAGAAGTGATGCATGACAAAGTGTCTCCACTCTGCTTATGTAATTGTCTGAATTTTAAGTTTCCACTGCTGCTAGAAATGAATTATGCCATAAAATCTGTGCTCTTCCCATTTGAACTCTGGATTGCCATTAGTGATGATTTGTGCCAGATATTATTAAAATTATGCATAAAAAATATAAACTATCTGCAAAGCATTCACAAGCTTCACAAGTTCTAGACCATTTTTTTGGTCACCCCAAGCTCTCAGTGTTTTTCATGTATAGAAAAAAAATCTTTGTCTTGGCTCCTTGAAGCTAATTTGAGGATTTTTTTTTTCCCAATATATTTACCTTTCCTTCAGAAATGGGCAAGTTATTTAGGAGCTCATTTCTTATTTAAAAACCAAGTGAATTTGGTGCCCAAGTTCTTTAACAAGTCTGGGTCTGAGAGCAACTGAGTTAAGTGCATTTGAAATATGTGACTGTTACTGGAAGTGGGAATACCCAGTACTTTGGAACACTGCAAACCTGAACGGCTTGTTGATAAGTTTTATTTCTATGATGTATTTTATTTAGTAGAAATGTGACTCCTAGCCTTGATTTTAACCAGGTATCTTGTAGGCAGATATTATACAAATTTCTCTACACAAGATCTCAGTTTGAATTTGTAAATCTGCCAAGTTTCACTCATTCAGAGAGAGGCTTCCTCATTTGGGATTAATTTTAAGACTCTCTTAAAAAGCGTCTCCACTTCTGATGAAACATTTTGCTGTATGTGAATGAGATGTGTAAAATCTCATTCTAAAGGCCAAATTCATCTCTGGTGTACCTTCTGGGGAATTCCCATGATGCTTTGAAATCTTCCTCGTTCAGATGATCACAGCTCAAGAAGCCTGAACGCTCCTTCAGTTTGATCCCTGTGCATTTTGCACAGAGTGCCAGTCATACAGTAGTTTTCTGAAATGTTCATATGGAGTGAGAGATGAGGTAGTCACAGATCATTTTCATTTTAGCCTAAGCCAGGATGAAAACTCTACTGATGAAGTGAATTTGACATACAGCTTAGCTATTCATACAAGAATAATATACATTTTACAACATATATAAACACATAAAAAATAGTAAAACTTCCCATTTTTCTTTGTTCCTTTCTCCAAAATAAACATATTAAGAAAGTAGCTAGTGAAAGGAGGTGCTGCTGGTGTAAAGCCTTTATATATATCATAACTAAGACATCCACCTGCCTTTTTGAACACAATAAGTGACCAGCAACAAAACCAAACAGAAAACAAAAATCAAAAAACAAGCCCCAAACAAATCATGTTTGCTGATAATATTATTCAAGACTAAAGATTCCTTTTGTCTTCCTTGTGATACTAAAACACTCTCAGGCTGATAAAATCAACGAGGACAGGGCAATTGCCATTGCTCATTTTATGACCTGGGGCATTGCTCCAGTACCTCAGACTGCCTTGGCACCATTAGTCCCTAGACTGCTTCTGCTGATCTTAAAGAGGCTTTTGTTGGTAATCAGTACAGACTCTGGAATCCCAGGACACCACTGCTAGTTATGCTGAGCTAAAATCATAAGGAGTGCAAGCAATAACAAGCACCAAGGCCTGTGCTGACCCTTAGCAGCTGTTTATATCCAATCATAACTGAGCAAATGACTTTCCAAACGAAAAGGCATGTTTTTGGAACTGATAATAAATCAATCTTTAAAGAATGAGAAATACTTATTAGTTTTATTCTCTGCTAGGTTGTAAAAAAACCAAATAAGAACCCCTGCCTTAGAGCCAGACGGCTTTCACATATATAGAGAGATTTAAAGGGGTTGCACATCAAAAGGGGGCATTTTTAATAGTGCTCACATGACAGGCAAACACTACTGCATTTCTGAAAGTGATACACTCCAGCTTAATGAAAGGTAACTTTCCAAAAACCAACTAAATTGCCACCAAATCTCTGGCAATTAGTAAAAATAAAACTTCTAAGTTCCTAATGGGGCAAAGGAGTAATAAATAACATAATTCTGATAGTGTGAATTTCAGTGTCAGGGATAACGTGGTAAAGCTGTTCTTACTTCAAAAAGTTTGAAGATAATTAATAACAGAAGAGATTTTTATAGCTGCAGGCAAGAGAAGGTAACAGTGCTCTGCATGAAGGGAGAGAGGACGTGCTGCTTCAGAACCACAAACCCTGTGCTGTCCTTCTTCCTGCTCCTCCAGGAAGCCTTGGTGGGAAACTGGTGCCCATGCCTGGCCCAGCAGCACAGCTTCTAACAGGGTCCAATGCCTTATGTCCCAGCTGATGTTCCAAGGGTGACTCTAGGAGGTGAGGAAGCAGGTGGACAGTCACCTGTGACCCTTTCCCACCAATTCAGTATTTGCAGAAGTAGCTACTTTTCTTCTCTTTCTCTTCCTCTGCACCAGCTTTGTAAATTAATGGAGCTTATGAGGAACAGAGTGGAGGCAGGATTCATGTGTTTGAATTAGTTGTTTACATCTGTGCTGGCCAGCTTTTCTGAGAACAATTTGTCTCACCTTGAAGAAGACAATCTGTTCCAATGAGCTACACAACAGAAGTACAGTCCTTTTGCTGACCTTGAAGGGAACTGGTGGTGCCTCTTCCAGGCGTAGAGGTCTGAATGGCAGACATCTTGAGCTTAGGTGAAACAAAACCCCTCTAAGAGCCATCCTCATGTTTTCCTTTTGTTGGTTATGAGTCCTGGGTCAAGAAAAGGTTGGGAATATTAGACCAAGATGAGCAATATTGTGTTTGTAGCCATGGTGTTGTTTTGAACTTTTGCAGACAACTACCACACCCCTCTGATGTTTTCTTCATAACATACCAACTGCTGAGAGATTGGCACAACAGTGTAATATTAATAGAAGAAATCTGGTTTGAATTCCCTTAAAGTCAATGTTCTTGTAAATCTAATAAGTACTTGGATATTGATGTGCTAGTCCCCATCTGCAGAATTTAAAAATCTGAAATTCATTTAAGTCTTATAATTAATAAACAAAAGCCTTCAGACTTAAAATGCGAAAGACATCATTAGTGACACTATATTTTTATGGTGCTATTCCTAAAAGGATATTAAAGTGCTCCAAAAGTGGCCAGATCCCTTATTATAATGTTGTAAGAGGAATGTTTTTTATCACCATTCTACAGAGAAACCAAAGAAATTACTGATTCAGACCAAACCTTGAAACGCTTGGATATTTGCCGATTTTAGGATATGAAAAGATGAGAGATAACACCACAGCAGTGGTGCAAGTAGAGCAACCTAGTCTGTGGGTCGAATGCTGGGAACAAGCACGTATGGGCTGTGCGTATAGCTGAAGTCCGAGTGGGCAAAAGCTGCTTCAGGAATGGATTAGCAGATGCTTTCAGAGAGTCATTTAGCAAAGTAGCCCTGAAATGTGTGCTTGCCTGAACAGGCTGGTGGAAGAGGTAAGGCAGAGACAGGGACTCTGAGGCCCACTCTTCTTACAGTCAGCAAGAAGAGTGGGCACATTTCCTTTCTTCCTGGCAAAATTTGCTGTGGGTACTGTCAGGTGCCCAGTAATAATTAGGATAATTAGCTAATGAGCAAATGAAGTATGCTGATGATCAGATGAGGCTGATGATAATAAGATTGCAGGGGTACAGGTACCCCAACAGTTGAGTAGCAAAAGACAGTAAGAAGGAGAGGGTATGGGGAAGTGCCCAGCTGACCTCTCAGAAGGCCTTTGTTCCCAAAAGCAAGATTGTAATTTAGAGGTACATGTGTGGGAGGTTGTTGTTCTCCTCTGTGGTAACCTGAATCCCTCTCATCTGGAGTCTGTCTGCAGAATAAATGCGTTGTCTCTGATGGGCACGAGTTGCCCTCATGTGCCCGGTGTGACCGGTTGGGAAAAGTCAGACATGTGGTAGCCATAGGAATATTTGGTAATCCAATTAAACTATTCAGGAAACACAAGGGGCCATGTGGTTTATTCTACTCATTGGTGCTATTATACATGTGCAGTGGAGGGACTGATCTCTCCCAAGACAAAAAAAAGTACTAGTGGTCACAGACAGATATTTTCTAAGAATGTTCCAAAATTTATTGACAGACTGGAGGCCCTTGTGGGTACTGAAGAGAGATTTGAGAGTGGGAGGTAGTGTGGTATTGTTACTTGATTTGATATTACCTGTTGATGTTTTCTACCTTAAAAATCCCCAACCCACTGAAAGAATCTGTGAGTCCAAACAGCTCACCTTTGGGTGTATTAAAACAAACAAATAAACCAACCAACCAAAACCAAACAAAACAACCCCAAAACTCCACCCTAAACCCACAACATTTTTGTATTTGGATATTTTTCTACATTTTGTACAATTAGCTGCAAATTACAGGTTTACTGTAGGACCTCTGGAGTGAGGCCATATCTTAGGATCATTGAGGATTTGGGAGGCTGCTGCTGAGGCGCTTGTTCTAAATCTCTTCCACCTCTTATGGAAGCATCTGCATATTATCCTCTACCGAATTTCTGTTTACACCTTCTGATTTCACCTCCAGAAATATCTAAGGTCTTAGTAAAGGGTGTAGTGCTTGATTAGATCATTCAGGCCTAACATAAGAATTTTTCAAAAGTGTGTTCAGGTACTCCTGTCTAATTCCACAACCAGCCAGAACCTCTACGGACTTCTCTGTTTGACTGGAGGGGTTCCCAGAGCACAGAGTCATGCTTTTCTATGTGTTCAGACCTGGTTTGATCTTGTCAGGCTCATGAGCTACTACTATGCTTTGGCTTCACCCTAACCAGCTGCCAGAGAGTGGCATTTCCCCATCTCAGTTCCTCTGAGCACTCGAGCTGTTTTATAGCTATCTTACAGCTCTCTTGAAGAGAGCTTTTAACACAGGGTGGTGGTAGCTACTGCTTTCTTTTCAAAACCAGCTGGAAGAGGAAATGTTAGGGATCTGATTTTGAAATAGTGTTTACCTGAGAACCAACAAAATTTGACAATCTTTTGCCTACAGGAACATCTACTTAAAAAAATAGCCCAATCACCAAATTATACAGTTTGGGAAATCAATCTTCATTCCATCTCTTGAATAAAATCACGCTGAAAGGGAAAAAGAAAATTTTAAAAGTGAGAGGGAATAAATCTGCACTGAAGTGTTAAAGAAATTCTATGCCTTTAAAGATACTCCAGCAAGTTTCAACACCCCTATGTGGACAGCTGTAGATGTGCTTGTGCGTTCTGCATCCCATCATTTTAGTCAGTGCCCAAAAAATAAACACTGCAATACCAAAAGCGGTTATTACTGCTTTTAACCTCAAATATTTTAGGAATGCAAGAGCTGTTGCAAGCTGTTGGCCCTGAATTTCCCTTAGCTGTTTTTGAATCCCACCTTTTGGGATGGCATAACATGTATCTTGCTTGCATGCTTGCTCTGGGGTTTGTATCAGGTTTTAAACTCTCCCTGGTGAGGACCATGTATTGCTAATAGTCTGTGAAGTGCTTGCTGTGTGAAGGTTCTGCTAGAACTGTTTCTATCTAAATAAGATTATCCAAGGATGGGTGCTGAATTCAGTTACTGAATCCTGTAGGAGGAGCTACTAACACGTTACCTCCTTCCAGCTGAGGAATGAGAGGCTCTTGAAAGATATATAGGATTGCTAATGGTCCAGGGGATAGTGACAACTTCTGTGGGATAAACAGGTTTTAGATTGTTGAAGTAGCAGTGGGATTGAAGAACATGTCTTTCTACTTCCATTTTTCAACATGATTTTGGTTCACCTACTAATATTTCTCTGTTTGTTTTCCCTCTGTTTTACTTGTGGAAATTTGCAGTTGGAAAACTGCTTTCTATGTGCTTCCAGTGGATGAGGAAAAGTGAGGTTCTAGGTGATGTAAATATAAAAATTCAGTGGCTTAGTTTTAATGAAAATATTAACGATTAAAATACGTATCCATATCAGTAGGACCTTGATTTTTAATAGTGTGGGAGTTTGGGGGGATTTGAGTTATACTGAATAGTTTAAGTGGTGGTGGATGTTACCTATGAGTTGCAACAATGCATTTGACTGGCACATGCCATGTTATGGGCTCACCATCAGTGTGTGGCAGCACTGAACAGTGGGATGAGGTGGTTTTAAAGGGGAGAAGAAAGGGCTGAGCACTCCACAGTAATGCTCTCACCCCAGGACCAAGCCCAGGCTTCCCACCCAGGGGTGATATCACTGTCTTCTGTGACAAAACTGGCACCAGAAACAGTACTGTAAGCTGCAACTTTCTTTCTTCAGACACTGAGCCTCCTTGTTAGGTTTGGCCCAGAAGGGCTCACAAATATGGACAGGGAGGTGGACCAAAGCAGGCTAACAACTTTCAGGGAGTCAACGGCAAAGTGAAAAAGAATATAGTCTACGCAGGCTTCTTTACATGATATTGGGAGTCTTTATTCCTATCCCCATTATATCTAGGTATTACACACTGTTCTCTGCTGCATTCAGCTATGATCTTTTTCTTGTAAAGAAATGAGCTGTGTGAACGAGCTTGAAGACAAATTTTAAAATATTAAACGCTGTCCTTCTTCTCAAATCTGAATCTCATGTTAGTTGTTTACATACATAATTTAATAACTTGCATATATTTTTTATATATTATTCTGACAGTAGCAAGGGAAACCGGATTCAGAAAAAAATATTCTGGTACATGGAATCTCAAAATACACATTTGCATTGGTAAGGTACTACTGTATATTTTGTAGGGCTTATATTGCTACTCATTGTGGTTAGTGGTTAGTATGACTATCATGTTTTTGGAGTATTACGTATCCGAGAAAATGTAATTTTTTTCTGTTCCTTTTAAAATCAAATTACAATGTGACATTCAATAAAATATCTTTTGTGCAGCTAATAAAAATGAGATCCCATCTCACTGCTTTGACAAATAAACCACACAAGTCAAAATACTGCCTCTGATACAGTTTATAGCTTAAGCTTTCATGTCAGCCTTTCCTATAAAAAAGCTCCATTATTTATTAATAGCCTTCTATGTCTTAAAAGTTTCTTTTTCTTGTGTGGAGAAAAAATCATTTGCCTTTTAATGGGGTGTCAGATTTGTTTTCCAAACCTTCTAAAAGGTTATCGTTGTTACATATGGACAAGTGCTTTTTTCAGAATCAATGTAAACTCTGTTACCAGGGTAATTTACTGCAGTCCCCTGGTAGCTGTACGGAAAACTTAATTTCACCATTTTGCAAAGTGGAGGGGTGGGACTCTTTCCTTGTGGTTAACTATTTTCACATGGAGTGAAAAGAAAATGCATGCTTCTAGCACATACTAAATAACTGATGGGCTCTTACCCTCTGTTTGAGTTCAGGGCACACTGGCAGTCTGGTAGGGTTCATGGCATAGAAGGATGACTGACCAAATTAGATATACCATAAAACCTTTTAGCAATTAACCCCCAGCTAACCAATAGATTCAGGCTAATACTAACAGTGGATAATAAAAGCTTGTTAAATTTCCATCCATTACCCACACACATACACACACAAATATCTGAGCCACATTTTTTATGACAGAGGAGTCTGTACAGAGGGAAGAATATTCTATGAAAGATCCAGAGGTGTCAGGTTTGAGTCTGTCTTGCAGTTTGAGTTGAGAAATGACATAAGACACAAGCAAATATCAAATTCAGGCTTGTGCATTTAATTAGAGCTTGTATTAGCAGCTGCAGTACTTTATTTTGAAAAAGGCAACAATAGCAGTATTTTTTCTCTAATAAACACTACTTAAAAAACCCCCAAAACCAGAAACCACTAGGAACTACTTACGACCTAAACAACACTTTTAGGTTAAATTATTACTTTTTACTCGTAATTTCTACTAACTTTTTTAATTGCCTTAAGTATTTGGGGATGCTACCTACACCTGCCCAGAGAAGAATGGGTTTCACAACAGGCATCAGCTCTTTAAATGTGATATTTCATAATTTATCCATCTACATTGGTGGCTGTTCAACAGACTGAAGACAATTCACCACATCTGTGCTGTGCTTAAGAGGAAGCAAGCTGGTGATCTCTGCTACTGGACTGAGGCACAGATGGCTCTAGACTTACTGAATTTTGAAATTACACTTGTTCTGCACAGGGTAGGGACATGCAGTGCAAAGCTCCTTCTGGATCACAACAAGAAAGATCTGTCAACAATTGGCATAATAGAAGAACTGGTTTTATAAGGTAGAATACAAAAGGGGAATACAGATAATGGATAAATCTTGTGTCAATTCAGACTCTGGGAACCCCATGTTGATGCAGTGTTGACAGACCCCATATGCATTTTCCCATGGCATGTTGCACAGATGCCATCCATGGACTAGCAGGATAATTCAAAGAGTTCTATCCATCAATTAAATTTTGGAACAACCTTCTAATAAGTTAAGTAGGGAAAAAAAATCCCAAACTTGAACTATGAGCTTTAATTAAGAGTATGACAGACCTTGGTAAATTCGTGGATGAGATTATGTAACATCCATTGCCTGGGATAATAAGGGACTGAATTCAGTGACCCACTGTGTCCTATGGCAGGTATTTTATGAAGAATTCTACCGTAGAAAGTTTTTAGTAAGGTGTCATTTTCATACTAAAGAAAGGTTTTGTCAGACTGTCCTGGATCATTTTCAAGTGCTGAAACTGGGATCCAACATCATCAATGCTTGTCTGGCTGTGCTCTCAGGAGGAATACCACCCACACAGATGCTAAGAACTACTGAAAAACCTGCTGATGTTCATTTTTCAGCAGGCTCAGATCTCTTCGCCCTCTGAAAATCCTAAATGTAAGGTGAATTCATGTGTATAATGAATTTGGAGCTTTGATTTCCAAGACCAGGGACATGTTTCTGGGATTATTTTTGCCCTACCATCTTCAAACCCATGCATTTGGGAGACACTATTACAGATTATTTATTAGTGCCATTGACAGGAGAAGGAAAGGACCTGCTATGTGTCAGTCATCAAGCTCCTCTCTGGAAGCTTGACTTCTGGTCACTGTTTCTTTCATGATATATGAGTCTATATGGCATACTGCAGAGCAGAGGTATTCAGTGGAGTTAAAACTAGTCTCGGTAATAGTGAATCAGTGTAGATATAGTAGAGCAAAGCTTGAGCTATGTGCATTCATGGATAAGCTTCTACTTCATCTAGCTCATGTAGACACCACTTGGATGTTTGTACCTGGCATTATAAGCTGAGTTTGTGGTCAGAAAAACCTATGGCTGTGTTGATAAAGCACTGGGTCTCAGAGTATGAAGCTGTATTATAGCCAAGAAGCAGAATTTTGGCATATGGAGGCTATCTGAGGCTATCTGACTCTGTTTTGATCGGTGTTGTTGAAGTAGCAAGGTGACGATGCAGCATTGTGTCCTTCAGTCATTGGACAAAAACCCCAGAATCGGTACAGACCTTGGGTCTTCCCTGTGGTAGGTATTCAAAATGCATAAGACCTTGGCATAAAATATAAACAGATCAAACCTATTTTCACGTGATATCATTGCACCATCCAGCTACAACATGGACATGTTCATAGATTCATTCCCAGAATTATTTTATAAGTTTTTGTTGTTGGAGTCTGGATTTTTTGCTCTTCCTCACCTCAATGTGAGCTAATGTGAGACTGTAGCAAGCCCAGAAAATAAAAAAATGTTTAAACATTCACCAGCTTCTTCTTCTTCTCATGACTCAGGTACTACTGCAAAACTAAAGGCCACTATTGGAGAGAGGTACTGAAGGGTAAGTCTTTCTCTGGACCAGAGCTATCACACAGGCACTCCTGTTCTGCACAGGAGCTGTGAGGGGTTGAACTATGCTCAGATCACACACAGACCCTGTGTGTTGGCTCAGTCAGTTCAGACTAATGAGACAGTGGACATTCTGTATGTTGATGGAAGTTTTCAGATAACTTAGCCTCTGAATTGAAATTATTTTACAGTAAGTATTAGCAAATGGATTTTTTACGAAACTGAATAATTTGTTCAAAAAGTGTAGATTTTTCTGATGGTGACAAAATATGAGTTCCCAGCTGAGATGGCACTTCCTGACAAATATCATATTACTCTGCCAAAGCAGAGGGCTTGTCTGTGATATTATTGTCATAATTAATACAATGAACCCCATTTTTTTTCTTAAGAAACTCTTAATCTTTAGAAATTATCCTTAAAATTCTAAATAGTACTACTACTTCTTTTGTCACACTGTGGCAGTCACACAACATGAAACATTTTGCTCAGACTATTAGAATTTGGCAAAGTTACAACATCTGAAAGTGAGGTCTTATAATGGGAAGTATTAAATAACTATAAGTCACTAAGCAGCTCTATCTACATAAGCTCAAAAATATAGTTGTAAAAGCAGGAGAGCTCTTCTCAAATAAAGCACTATATTTCCATGTGATTGTACTTTTTATCTGAGCTTACAGTGGGGCAACGAAGTCAGTGAAAGGTCAAGTGAACCACCCGAGATCACTGACTGGCAGTCAGTGACCGAGTCACTATCACAGCCTGTGGAAGTTCCTGGCTCTGAGAGAAGTACAAGGTAAGTGACACTAAGGTACATCTTCCCTCAGTTTCCATTATGTTTCTAATCTCTCTTCACTACAGTAATGAATGATAATGAGTTGCAATCTTTTCTCTGGGTTGCTCTTGCCGCTGCATCGGTGACACTTATTGTTACAATAAAGATATAAGTGGAGAAAAAAATTGTGCTAGGTGATATTACGAATAAACAAACCTAAATAACTTAGAAAAAGAACAGTGGTTGCAATAACTTGTTAGAAAGGACAGGCTTACTCAATGTGTCCGTGTCAGACAGGTCACCCTCTCCTTCATCCAGAATTGAAAATATTGTGAAAAAAATTGGATATGATTCAGTAACTTCTATTTTATGTAAGCAAGTCTTATTAATGAAAGGACGGAGACAGGTACATAGTTGACCTGATGATATTTACTACGCAAAATCACAAACTCAGTTAACCCAGCACTGAGGATCAAGCTCCTGTTATGCAGTTGCACTTAGGTGCTGGTGAATATTAAGCACTTCAGACTCACAGAGTAGTTGCTCAGTGGTCATAACTCTGGTCATTTTTTTTGAAAGAGCTCAGAGCTCAGCAAAAGGCAATAGAATTTCAACCCTGATACATACTCAGTGGCTCCCACTGGTCAGACTGTGCTCTTGGAGGCTGTTCAGTGCTGCATCCTTTACCAAAGTCTGATTGTGCGCACTGTGCACTTTGTCTGAAAAGAAAGGGAGTGAGGAGAAAGCAGAAAAGAGCATTCAGTTGCCCTGTTGCTTTTTCTTCCTCTCCATCCTTCTCTTAGCCCCTATCTCTTTTTCTGCTGATGCAGTACTTGCATCTCCAGCATAGTTCCAACCACAAAGAAATAGCAGCTCTGAGCCAGAGCTAGAAAATACCATGGCAGAAGAGTGTGAGTTAGGGACAGTTTTGGGGATACATGGACAAACACTCTGCCATCAGCAATGTTGAACCCCCTTGATGCTAGTCTGGAAACATGTCCCATCCATGTGCTCTCATAACAGTATTAGCCATGGTGGCAGCTGGTGAAAATTCAATAGCGATGGAATCCTTTGTGTATTTTAGCATGAGAATATTCCATATGTTTGATGCTATCCCTTTAATCATCTTATGCAATGTTCATGATCTTGCTTTTCCTTGGCCTGCTGAAATACAATGTCTTGGCTCTATAATTAGTTTATATTAGATTTGATTTTTTTTTTCCATCCCCAAGTTATGATTTCTGTTGTCATCATTCCTTTAATATCTTATTTTGATAATTCATCTACTGGTTTCCTTTCTATGTAAAATTGGTATTAGATTCCTACAAGGACACAAATGCAAAACCACTCACAGGCATAACAAGCCCTGTAAGGACCCATGAGTCTAACTGATTGCTCAGAAATCCTGGGTGTAAAGGAAAAGGATGTCTAACATTTGTATGGTAGGGGAACCTGCACTTTTTGTAAACCTTGGAAACCCCATAGTATGTGATGTGTGTGATGGGGTAAGGTGCAACTTGAGATGCTCATGTTTATGTGACTCCCCCCATCCATATTGTCACTAAATCCATCCGCTTCCTAAAAATCCCAAGTAACTTGCAGCTCTAGCAAACATTTTACCATGATTTTGGTTTAGCTGTTGTGATGGTTCCTTCTGAGAATTGTTCTTTCTGCTGGAGAAGGGGAGATATTATACTAAAATAATATTTATTATATTTAGCTACTCATTTCCCAGGTCTCATTTGAGAACATCAGTCAAAAAGCCCATTATCTGTTTAAAAGAACCAATTATTACAGTCATGATTTTTCTCCTACCCTTTGGGTTAATAAAAAAAGTTTGAAATATATCTATGATTTTAAACCTTTAGTTTGATAAAGTCTAGGTTATGAAGTAGGGTTTTTCAGTGGCTCGTTAAAGTAATTAAAGTTAGCACTTCTAGTTTAAAGCGTGCTAAAACCTTTGGAATACCCACCCTCTCTCTGTCCACTCACATGTTATATGAAGCTTTACCTCTTACGAATTACCTTAAACAATCTCTGTTGATGGTTTTGGTGGTTCCCATCACATCAGGGAGCGTCCCACCGAAGTGGCCATGCTGGTGAATCATGACCCTTAAAAGAGAGCCCCGGTGAGAGTAGAGTTGCTGTTTTCCACACTTAAAATGCTTACTGCATCTGTTCTGCCATGGTATACCAAGCGTTTGAAACCTAAGAGAAATGGATTGTGAAGGTTCTTCTTTCTTGAAGGACAGCTTCTGTTCTTACCATAGTAAGCATCAAGCAGAACTGTCTAAATAATCCATTAGCTGAATTTTTATCGCTTCTCTGAAAAATCTGTATAGAAACTTTTGGTTTTCTTGAAGATGTTTGTTGTTCTAAGTAGTTTAACGCTACCTTATTTCTGGTCCTACAGATCTGAGTATTTGATGCATACAAGTGGACCTTTGCTGGTTAATTTATCAGCTACATCACACAATATTGTCCTTGTTTCTGTATGGAATGAGCATAATTCTTCAAATTGTGTCTCTGCTGGGAATACAGTGTTTCTGAATTCACAATTTTTATTCTATGAGTATACTGTGGTATTCATTTAACATTAATTTTCCATGAATGTTTCATGTACCTTGTACTGGTTAATAACATGAAGACACTTTATGTATCCAAAACTCTTTCGTGGTGTATTGGGGGAATTTGTAAATCTGTTTTGACTACACTTCACTAGTAGTTTGCAAACAGAATTTTTCAAATTACTTCCAAACTCTTCTCTCTTGAAACCTGTTCTACATCCCCTATAGGCCACCATAATGTTGCTCTCAAAAATCATATTTAAACTGTAATGTCCTCTGAAAGTTGATGCAAAAAAGGGCACAAAACCTATATTCTTCTCTATTTCGGGAGGCATTGGCCCAGCTAGGGTCAACAATTACTTGCTTACTCTAAGAAAAATTTATGAGAAAAATAAAGCTTTTATGCAAATGCTGCTTTTGGCCCTTTCCAGGGATGACTTCTACTGCTTTTCTTCCAACATACTGGATATGTTCATTTAGCTTCAATATACAAGTATTGGGAGCTATAAAACAAGCAAATTCCTCTGTATATGTGTCTGAATTTAAGATCTATTCCCTTATTTCCTCTCTCTTTCCCCCTCCCCCTTACAGGAGTTTTCCCTTTCCTGTAATCGTACTGGTACAAAGAGCTTGAGGAGGATAGCTTCCCCCTCTGATTAAATTTAAGCAACAACAGCTGCTGGATGTGGGGCTGGCAATCCTGGAAGTGGCTGTCCATCACCCTTCCTTTTCATAAGCCCTTGGTACCTGGCAAGTGCCCTGAGATACTGCACACCTGTGGACTAGGGGCAGGTTGAACCACCACCCTATATGTGACCTGAGGACCCCCAACAGTGGTTTTCAACAATATTCTGAGGGATAGGGGCCTTTCAGGGCTACAACTTTCCAGAAACATGTCTTCAACGAGGCTGTCATCAGCCATCTGAGACAGCCCTTCTGGGAATGCCAGAAGGAATTGCAGATGACACCAAGTTGGGAGGGAGTGTTGACCTGCTGGAAGGCAGGAGGGTTCTGCAGAGGGGCCTGGACAGGCTGGAGAGTTGGGCTGATTCCAACAGGATGAAGTTCCACAAGGCCAAGTGCCGGGTCCTGCACTTTGGCCACAACAACCCCCTGCAGCGCTACAGGCTGGGCACAGAGTGGCTGGAGAGCAGCCAGGTGGAAAGAGACCTGGGGGTGCTGATCGACAGGAGGCTGAACATGAGCGAGCAGTGTGCCCAGGTGGCCAAGAAGGCCAATGGCATCCTGGCCTGCATCAAGAACAGTGCGGCCAGCAGGAGCAGGGAAGTGATCCTTGCCCTGTACTCAGCGTTGGTGAGGCCACACCTTGAGTATTGTGTTCAGCTCTGGGCCCCTCAGTTCAGGAAGGACATTGAGGTGCTGGAGCGGGTCCAGAGAAGAGCAACGAGGCTGGTGAAGGGACTTGAGCACAAGTCCTGTGAGGAGAGGCTGAGGGAGCTGGGGTTGTTTAGCCTGGAGAAGAGGAGGCTCAGGGAGACCTCATCACTCTCTACAACTCCCTGAGAGGAGGTTGTAGCCAGGTGGAAGTCGGCCTCTTCTCACAGGCAATCAGCAGCAGGACAAGAGGGCATGGGCTTAAGCTCTGTCAGGGGAGGTTTAGGTTGGATATTAGAAAGAAATTCTTTACAGAGAGAGTGATCAGGCATTGGAATGACCTGCCCAGAGAGGTGATGGGTTCACCCTCCCTGGAGGTTTTTAAGATGAGGCTGGGATGTGGCACTGAGTGCCATGATATAGTAATCATAGTGGGGTTGGATCAAGGGTTGGACTTGATGATCTCAGAGGTCTCTTCCTACCCAGTTAATTCTATGATTCTATGATTCAGAATGTGGCAGTTAGGCAAGTGCACAGATTCATTGAAGCCCTTGTGGAAGTTTAGTATGGGGAGGTGGATAAAGGGCAAGGCTCACAACACTTCCACATTTTAGTAATGAGATACTTGCTTTTAAAGATAATTTCAATAGGGCTGCACATTATTCATTTACATGGAAGTCTGGTGGCTGCAGAAATCCTAAATCACAGCACTGGCTTCCTGCTTGATGCTAATTTGGGCCAGTTCCAGCCAATGGAGTTCCTTTTCCATTGTGTCATTTAATTACACATTTACCCACACTTCTCAGCTAGTAAGAGCCTTAATATATGGCCTCTTAATCTAATACTGTTCTATTAAAAACTACACTCAGTATTTTAAAGTGTTAGACAACAGATGGAATTGACAGTTTTAATAGGTAGCAACTAACATCATCTCCCAATCTACACCTCTGTATTGGATTTCAAGCAACTGATATCACTGTGGACATGTGCAGATATGGAGCTTGCATTTAAAGGCAGAAATTCAATCAATAACCTGTCTCTCAACAAAGCTTACTAGATTATATCAGTTAGAAGTGACCATCTGGCCTAATCTTGGGAGTTCTGAGATATCATGTAGATCTTTTTCGCTAATGTCATTTTTATTTGGTTAACATTAATAAACCATAGCAAACATTGCAAATCTTGCAATCTGAAGCTGTAACTCAATTTTTGCCTTTAACATGAGACAAGTCAAACATCTGCTTCTCTAGGGGGAACGTGTGCGAGAGCCAGCAAAAGAAAGATGCAATCCCTCTGA
Source organism: Empidonax traillii (assembly GCF_003031625.1). Classification (NCBI taxonomy): domain Eukaryota; kingdom Metazoa; phylum Chordata; class Aves; order Passeriformes; family Tyrannidae; genus Empidonax; species Empidonax traillii. Next base: position 374,932 of record NW_020955424.1, on the reverse strand, counting down.
AGATTTTACTGTCTTTCTAGGTGTTGTGAAATGATGGAAAGTGGCAGTCTTTTTTATTTACTAAAAGAAAAGTGTGTTACTAAAAGGTATCCAACAACTAATGTGATTATTTCTGTGAATACAAAATATGGAGGGAAATATGTATATAGCATTCTGGGGGTTAAAGTTTCAGAGTATTCTATGGCTGCGATAAAAAGAAGAATGTACATTGCATATTCATCTACTAGATTTATGCTACAAATAAAGTCTAACTTTTAATCTGGTACAGTCAATATATATCACATATCTATGATCAGTCGTTTAACGCTGTCACAACCAGAATGCATAAACTCTGAAAAGCCTTTTTTAATACCAGAGTTAGTAACATTCTCTTCCATCTCTTCGCTACATTAAATTTAATTTCAAATTCTATTTTGTGTTGGGCTGAGAACCAGCACTATTAGAAGTTCATAAATGCTCTTTTCACAAAAGAGAAAAATAAATGTCAGTGTCCCAGGTCTAATTATAACTTTGTACTTGTAAGTGGCACAATAGTGATTCAAGTATGCAAATAATTGTCAGTGAATTTTGATCTTGCAAAATAAAAATCAGGACTGATTCCTAAATGGATCTGATGAAATCAACCCCCTTGAAATTCTGGAGGTTCTTTTTGGCTTTGTTCCATTGCTGATAAATTGAAATTTAAAAAATTTCAAACAGTGGAGTTCATCATGAATGCCCATAGGTAGTGAGGGGGAGAAGCAAGACAGATGACATTGCTGAAAAGAAATAATGTCAGAAAAACTGAAAAAAAAAAATAAATTTGGGAACTTCATTAAAATAGTACCTCTTATTAGTACCTCTAATGGGGTCCTGTTTTAGGGTGCTTGAGACCCAGAAATCAAAGACATGTATCCTTCTCTTGACACTGGTATTCAAAACTGTAAAAACCTGGGCAAGCCATTTCAACCTATTGTGCCCCCATTTCTCCATCCAGAAATGATGAGAATGGTTGTTACCTGCCTTTATTTTTGGAAACTAAGTTTTATCATTTAATGCCTTCTAAAGATCCAGGCTGTTTTGCTGTTACAAAGTATTTCACCTACAAAATGGAACAAGCTGACTTTGAGAACAAAAAACCCTACTCTGCCTCCCCCAAAACAAAATCTGGAACACAGGCAATCCCCTTAAACTCCTAAAATAATAGAAAAGGGTAGAATTTCAGTAGTGTTATTGTAAAAAGATTTCAAAACCAGGGTGAAAATAGAATCTGAAAAAACTGAAAAATCAGGGAATAGGACCCCCAACAAGTTAAATACTTCTTTTGGGAAAACAGAATTTTGGTAAAGATTATCCTTGAAAGATCTTGGATGTGAATTTTTGGGGGAAATAATATTTTATTTTTGTCATTTACTTTCCTGTTTTTTGGTGAAAGCTGAGAATCTGTAGTGGATTTTGGTTCCTGATTTTTTTTTTTTTTTTATTTTTATTTTTTTGGTCAGCCTTCTTATTCAAAGTATGTAAAAAATAGTGTTTCTTTCAAAATACATCACAGGCAATGCTAACATTTTCAGCCAGATATAACAAGGGAATGGAATTTTGCATAGCAAAGAGAGTCTCAAGATGTCTTCTTTCTCTTTTATTGCTACCTGTGAATGCAGCAGAATCCTGAAGCTGACAGTGGTCAGCTGTGCTCTTAGGTGAAGATGAAATTTTTGCAATGTTGGTTTACAAGAAAACATTTATCCTACCTTTATCCTTTGCTAGTAGTTTATTGACCAGTAGCAGCACATAGCCAATGGCTGCTTCCATGCTATCAGGCTATGCACATGTAGTCCTTTTTTAAACTCTCTGTTGCTCACTCTGGTTAATAAATAAGGATGTGTATGAGAGATTCATAGTTAATTTTCAGTATCTAGCACAGCATGTCTCAGCCTATAAAGTTCTGGAAGTCTCAGGCTGTGAATTCCTTGATACTGACAAGCCAAACAGCTTAGAAATTATAATTATAAGTTACAAGTGTCTTAAGGGTTGTTCTTCTGACATAAAACTAATTTCATGTTTTTATTCATAATGTGAAATAGATGAGAGGATGGGACCTTATTTAGACTGAGCTCCCAGAGATATCACAGGCTCTGTGTCCTGATTGTAATGGGATAAGATCACTTACTTCATTCCTTGTAGCTAGTTGATTCTTTCTTTGTGCCTTTTTTTTTTTTTTTTGACAATCAGGCTAACAAAAAAGTGGGGTTTCTTCCACTTCTCATCCCAGTTTTGTTCACAGACAGATATCTACTGGTGACTGTTGTTTTTTCCTTCACAGTAGTCATACCAGAGCATATCAGGTTCTCTCCTTGAGAACTGGTTCCAACCTGACACCTCCTTTTGCATGAGTGATGTACACCAGTGATGCTCTCACCTGTACTACTTTGTTTGGCCAAGTAACCTCATGAATAGAGAAGTGAGAAGGTGAGACCTGGAAGGAGCCATGGAAAAGGCAGCCTCAGAGGGTGAGGACAGTCCCTGTCACCACTTCCCTGAAAGAAAGAATGGTATTCCGAAGGCAACAACTCACCGGCCAAAACTACTCCAGAGCTTCAAAGGCTGGGGTTGTCTGAGGGGCATCTTATGGATGTTCTGGCACCTCCAAGCTCATTAAAGCTGTGCCACCAAAGACAACACCAGTCCAGTTTTGGCACACATGCTGGGATTGGCAGCTGCTGGGGGGGTCCAGGGTGAACGAAAGCACAAACATGGGGCCAAAGTTGATTCCTTCCACAAGCCTCTACAATATCAAGGCAGGCCAAGGGCTATAAGATACTAGTGAGAGAGAGAGTGGGTTTCCATTTGCTGCCTGAGGTCTGCCAAAGTCTTCCCTCCCTGCTTCAGGAAACAGATTTGGCTCATGGTCACTACTGGGGATTAGGAGTTACTATGCTCCAGTAGTTGAGTTGTGCTGGTCTTCAAATGCTTAAATGAGCTGCAATAGTTTCAGTCTTAATTTTGCATGTGTAACTGAGGATTTGCATTACTTAAAAATCCAGCAATTCCCACATGGATGTGCAATGTCAGCATCAACAAATCTAGGTATTGAACAGGTAGTAGAATTTTAGCTAGGATAAGTGAAGTTGCTTACATTCCCCTCAGAAAACTCCATGGCTTTATACCTACTGCACTTAGTCAGATCCTTCTTCAGAGAGGTTTGAAGTGGGAGCTATCTCACAAGGATGTTGTGAGGTTATGCAGAGAAAAAAATTAGAATGGCCAAACCCCAACCAGAACTTAATCTGGCTACTGCTATAAAAGACAAAAAAAAATATTTTTTACAAATAATCAGTAGTGAAAAGATGGCTAAGGAAACTTTCCACCTTTTATTGGGTCCAGTGGAAAACATAGAAACAAAGGACAAGGAAAAGACTGAGGTACTTAATGCCTTCTCTGCCCCAGTCTTTTATAGTAGTCCAAATTGTCCTCTAGGTATCCAGCTCCCTGAGCTGGAAGACAGGGACAGGGAGCAGAATGAATCCCCCATATTTCAAGGCAAAATAGTCAGTAACCTGCTTGCCACTTAGACACACAAAAGTCTGTGTGGCTGGATGAGATCCACCCAAGGGTACTGAGAGAGGTGATGGAAATGCTCACTGAGATATTTTCTATCATTTACCCACAATCCAGTCTTACTGGGGACATCCCAGTTATCTGGAAGTCAGCAAATGCCCATCTACAGGAAGGGCTGTAAGAAGGGTTTGGGGAACTACAGGACTGTCAATCTGACCTCAGTGCAGGGGAAGGTCTTGGAGCAGACTGCCTTGAGTGCCACCACATGGCATGTGCGGGACAACCAAGGGATCAGGTCCAGCCAGCATGGGTTTACGAAAGGCAGGTCCTGCTTGACCAACTTGATCACATTCTATGATAGGTAGACTGTCTTAGTGGATGAGGGAAAGGCTGTGGATGTGGTTTGCCTGGACTTTAATAAAACATTTGACACCATTTCCCACAACATTCTCCTGGGGAGACCAGTTGCTCATGGCTTGGATGAGTGCACAATTCCCTGGGTAAAAAACTTGCTGCATGGCTGGACCCAGAGTGTGGTGGTGGAGTTACATGCAGCTGGTGGCTGATTTTTGGGTATAAGGAAGGAGACTAACATAATTGCCAAAGTCTTCTTGTGTCAGCAAAGGTCTAAGAACTGAAAGATCATGGAGAAAATATTTTCTTTTCCTCCACTCTTTCACAAATATAGTTTCACAAAGTCAGGATTGTAACATGTGAGCAGCAAAGAAGAGATTCAATGTACGCATTGGCTTTCTCATGCTGTGAGAGGCTAGTAGGAAATTTAATTTTTCATAGTCAGTTGTCACATTTCTACAGCCCTAATTTGCTTGAAAAGTAGGAATCCTTTCTCTTTTTGTCTTTCAGCATGGAATAAGGAGTTTAAAGAACTGCATCATGGTTTCTGCATTCATCCAAGATTAATTTAAAGAGGACCCCTGGACGTAGATTTTTCTGACATGAGGTGTTCACCACAGAAAGATACAGAATTGTACAAAGTGATTTGCAATATTTACTTGCATGTGATACTGAACCAAGGCATGGATGAACTGGATGCTCCTTTCTATTTCTGTTACTGGCCTGCTGTGCAGGCTTGAGCAATTTGCTTCAGCTCTTTGGTTACAGTTGTGGAGCAGACCACAGGACTCTATCCCAAACTCAGCTTACACCTCCCATGTGAATGCAGACCTGCGTAGAGGTCCATGCTAGATGTCAATCCAAATCCATTATATGACTATAACAGAGAAGGTGAAACTTAAGGTTCACTGTTTTGGAGACTGGGTGGGACACTGGGTGGTCTGAGCTTTGCTAGGCCACCTTCTGCAGGAGACCTGAAGTTAGCAACAGACACGCACAGAGATGGGCCAGGGTTTCAGTTTTGAGTCAGTGCAGTGTTAATGTGAAGTTTCACTTCCTGATACCTTGTCTACAGTTATCTCTTTGGATAAAAGATATTTGGGAAGCAGGTGCCTCTTTTGACATCCCTTTATATTGTCTATTATTATTATTATTATTATTATTATTATTATTATTACTATTACTATTATTACTATTGTTATTATTAATCTTATTACATAACAATAAATTATTATCAATAATAATAAATTTGCTTTACCACACCATTAAAAGTTGTTTGTTATCTTGGGTCGTCTTTTTCTGAGTTATCTTTCACTTTCTTTTTCATTTTGGTCAGGTTTCTATTGTCCTTGTGAGACTTGCTTGGATTAGACTGTGATGCATGTCTTACTGGGCTGAGGCAGATTGTGGATGATAAATACCAGAGAAAAACAACCTGCAGCTGCTGGAAAATGCACTACAACCTCTGTGCTTGCAAAGACAAAATCTTAGAAGGTCAACTGACAGAAAGGCTTTCAAGATATTCAGAAAATAGATTTCTGTAAGGGAAACATAAAGCAATGGCAGGATATGTTTGAAAGGTGAGATGTGGTTAGTTCATAAAATCATAGAATCAGAGAATATGCTGTGCTGGAAGGGTCCCACAAGGATCATCAAGTCCAACCCTTATCCCTGCACAGGATCACCCCCAGGAGTCACACCACGTGCCTGAGGGTATTGTCCAAATACTTCTCGAACTGGATCACTTCCCTTAAACTGACTGGTGATGCTTTGCCTGGTGCCCCCCCATCCTGACACGGTTGGCCCTCCTGGCTTCCAGGGCACTGCTGACTCATATTCAACTCGCCATCATCCAGGGCCCCCATCCAGGTCCTTCTCTGCAGCGCTGCTTTCCAGCCTCCCCTTCCCTGATCTATACACACAACCAGGGTTGCCCCATCCCAGGTACAGAATCCAGCACTTGCCATTGGTAAACATCATAGAGTTGGTGATTGCCCATCTCTCTAATTTGTCAAGGTCTCTCTGAAGGCCTCTGTGCCCTTGAGGGAGTTGAGAGCTCCTCCCAATTTAGTGTCACCAGCAAACTTACTTAGTCCTAGTCCTGCATCCAAGTCATTAATAAAGAGCACAGGGCCTATGAGGTTCCCTGTGGAACCCCACTGATGACAGGTCTCCAGTCTGATGTTACCCCATTCATTCTTTCTGCCTCACCTGTGGGCCAGATGCTCACCCATCAAGTAACTTGGTTATCCAGCTCTGTGCTGGACATTTTGTCCAGAAGGATACTTTGAGAGACAGTGTCAAAAACTTTGCTGAAGTCCAAAAAAATCACATCCACCCATTTCCTAAATCAACAAGATGGGTTATACTGTTGTAAAAAGAAATCAGATTTGTCAAGTAGGACTTCCCCCCTTGCAAAGCTGTGCTGGCAGTAACAGATGACTGAGTTGTCAACCAGGTGTTTTTCAAAACTTCCCAGAATAATCTCCATATCTTTATGAGGCTCTGAAGTGAGACTGACAGGCCTGTAGTTTTTAGGATCTTGCTCCTTGCCTTTTTTGAAAACTGGGACAACGTTTTCCAGCTTCCAGTCAGCTGGACTTCTCTGAATTTCCAAGACCACTCAAAAATCATTGAGAGAGGTTTTGCAATGACATCAGCCAGGTCCTTGGGGGTTCTTGGATGAATCCCATCAGGCTCCATAGATTTGTACGGATTCAGATGGATCCATAGGTACCATACAATTTTGGCATTGACTGGGAGTTGATCATCCTTGCAGTCATGGTCCTCCAGTTCAGGGCACTGAGATCCCCTTGGTCTGTCATCTGTGTAGAGGACAGAGGCAAAGAAAGCATTAAACACCTCAACCTTGTCTCTGTCCCTGTTTGTGAGGTGTCCATCCTCATCTTGTAATGGGCTGATGATATTTCCATATTGCTATTAATAGATTTGAAAAAAATCTTTTTATTGCCCTCCACATTTCTGGCCAGCTTCATCTCCAACTGTGCTTTTGCACAGTTTTTCTCCCTACAGTGGCAAGCAGCATGTCTGTATTTTTCTCATGTCACTTGACCTTGCTTCCACTGGACATGTACCTTTTGTTCCATCTTATTTCCAAGAGAAGATCCCTGCTAAGCCAAGCCAGCCTTCTGCCTCTCCTACTTGACTTCTGACATTTGGGAATTGCTGCTCCTGTGCCCTTAAGGGGTGATTGAAAAGTGACCAGTACTGATGGACCCCAGGACCTGCAAAAACATTTTCCCAGGGGATCTTACTTACTAATTCCCTGAGCAGCCTGAAGTCTGCTCTCCTCATGTCAAGAGTTGAGGTTTTTATGCAATGTCCGTTACACAGAGAGACTGTTTGGAAGAGAGTTCTCCTCCAATCTGAACAAGTTTTTGCTCACAGAACCTTGCTTTCAGATCCTGCTGGTCCTTGCTGTGCCTATTTTCATTAATACACCTGCGACTTCTTCTAGGTAATAGCAACAGGTGAAAAAGCTCTGGGAATCTTATACTGACCGCCAACTCCTTGAAAAATATATTTTCTAAATATAAAATAATTGTTCTTATATTTACATTCTGAGAGAGAAAAGTGAAATTTACTAAAAAGAAAATGTTTCAAGCTGATGTACAATATCAATTTAATTTAATTATATTCATGGCTTACATGATTTTGCACTAACATGGTTTTGAAAAGAAAAGTGAAGAAGGGAAGGAAAGGGAAGGGAATAAGGAAAAGGGAAAGGGAAAAGGGGAAAAAAAAAGAAAAAAGGAAAAAAGGTAAGGAAAATGCAAAAAGGATAAAGGAAATTTAAGCATTTCTTTACAATGAGAATACCTCAGAAGTGGAAGAAATATAATGATGGTTCCTGGGTCCGGATCCTTCAGTCTAAAGTAGTGATGCTGGAAAAAATATGGGTGCAAGCTGGGCATGCAGGTCATTGTGTTGTGTGGAGGGGGCAGTTGGGAAGAAAAACTGTTACACAGAGGGAAAGATGGAAAAAAAACAGAGAAGATGACAAGAAGGAGCTGCAATAAGAAGATGAGGAAGAGACAGAAACAAAGGACAAGAAGAGAAGTGCTTGATGAGAGATTGCCGTTCTTAAGAACCTTATAATTAAGAAACTTGCCAATGAGTTCAGGCGCCACATGAAAGGTTGATCTTCACCTTTGTTCAGACCACCCTGCCACATCTCTAGGATATCCCACAGTAGAGTCAGAGGTGTGCTTAAGTCCCTAGGTTGTATCCAGCCCAATTTGATCATAAGTAAGGTGGAATTTAACATTCCCCATGATATCATCCCTGACAGTCCCACTTGATATATATGAACATAAGAAGATCACTGTCTCCACTACTAATAAATGTTCAAAGTGTAGGATTTTTGTGGAGGTTAAGGACAAATATACACTGTATAGCATTAATTGCATATCTCTCAAGCATGAAATCTTGATATATTATGACTTTTAAAAAATATATGACAATAATATATTGCATACATTTCAGAAGAAAATTATGTCTTTACCTTGAAAATCTACTTTGTCTGATGAGCTGAAGTAATCATTTTAGCGAAGGAGGAGGGCTGCAGAGAGGAAACCTGCAGACTCGCAGGTTAGAAATGATGAACAAAAGGCTGAGGGTTTACTTTGCATGCAAATAAGTAATTCATCACAAATCCATAAACCAATTAGTAATGAACTAATGATATTGCTTAACAACTGTATTTTTGATTAACATATAAATAATTTAGGTGAGTATTTCTTTGGTCATGCCAGTTTCTGCTATTATTTACTAGCCTTGTCATGACTGCTCTTAGATCACATGCCCCTTATGAAACATTTCCCAATCTATTGCAAGGACCAGTTTGTTTTAATGCGCTCAGTTAACACTGCTGGAGCTATTAACAAGCTTATTAGCATAATCCATTGTGATATATCATTGTATAAAAGTTCAGCTCCTCAACTGAATGGGACTAGGAAATGGCTTTGAAGATTTTATGATACAATAACTATCCATTTGATAAGCAATTAAAAAGATACTCTGAGACATTAAGAGGGAAGACAATGGCAACATGAGGAAAAGAGGAGGGGGCTGAGAGCAGAAGCTGTTGCCTGGTGTGGGAACCATGTAAGTTGTGTTGCTCCTGCTCCTCAGCCACAAATTGCGTGCTGCTGCTGGGTTCTAAAGCTTCAGTAACAAGTTGGGCCTGACTTCGTCTTTTTAAGCTAGGAAAAAAAGAACAAAGCAGTTTAAGGCTCAGTATCTTCGGCTAGCTCACCCATGATTGATTTCTCAGACTCTCTAAAGAACATCCTAATACACAGCTGAAACTCTGATTTTATGTTGGCTTCTGCTTCTTTTAAATTTTAACTCCCTTTTCTTAGCTGCCTGCATTATCTTTAGTGAACTTCTGCAGAAAGAAATAGAATAAAGGTTACTGAACACATTACTACACATTATTGTTCAAAACTCGCTTTGTATAATATGGCTGTATTGTGCTTTTAAAATGAACATGCAATGAAAATAGTAGCATCTCTATTGTGAAAAAAGTAGCTTTTCAAGTGTTGCTTTCTCTGATATGCAACAGCTCTGATATGCTAATATTTTGTTCAGCTCAGTCCTGATTCTCCAGGGATTATTTGACCAAAATGTCCATTGTCTATATAATAAGAAATACTCATGATATCGTGCATTCACACAGAATTTTTTTGCTGGCTTACTTCGATGTCTTACATACATTAATTAATTCTTCCTCCTGATAAGGAATGGAATAGAAAGCTGATTTCTGAAGGCAGCATGATCTAGTGGTTTGCACAGAAAATGGAGATTTGGTTTTCAATCTTACTGATATTGCCAATTTCCTAAGCTAATTTTCTAAGACTTAGTTTGCCTGTTTTAAAAACTGGTATCAAAATATACAGGTTTTCTGAGTCCTTTGGCATTTGTGCATGAAAAGCATTTACATCCTAAATGAAAGGTGTTACATGGAATGCGATAGCTAAGGCAGTAAGTTTTAAATAATTTATCTTATGTCCCAAATCAAGTTGCATTAAGAGGGAGACATTTTATTTTTAACTGTTTCATATTTCTTATCTTTTTGAAGAGTCTTAAAAATTGTATGGCAACTGAAAGCGTACCCAGACTGAACCATTTCCTGATATACAATTTTCCCTGCAAATGGATTTTTTGAAGACAGACACATGAGAAGGAGTACAGTGTCTTTTGAAAGCCAGAGGGGTGCTCCTGCTCACTGCAGAGGCATGTGTGTGTGTCACTCTTGTGACCAAGCACGTTTATCAGTTACCTCAGAATAGGAAGGATTAGGGGTTTTTTTTTGGCCTTTAATTTGAATTCATTTTACTAGGACACACTTTTAAAGCTATTTTTACAGTTGAAAATCTAAATTTTGCAGAATGAATTGTTAGACCAGAAACTGGCAGTTTTTTAGTAAAACGTGGCTATATCTCTGTTGTCTTAAAAACGAGCACTGTAAAAATGCGTTCTTCCTGGACAGCCGTAATAGTCAAGCACATATCCTCATAAAGGCAAAACTAACTGTGGTAGATGGAATAGTGGTTTACATTTACTGAATACAGAGAGCACACACATTAAAAAAGTCCAACAGGTAACGTTACATACTCTAACAAGGTGAAGAATTAGTCCAGAAAATGTATTGCTTCTGAGCACTCAGCTATATAAATTTAATATCACTGTAGAAATCATGCTATACTAAGTAGAGGTGTGAATAAGTGCATTTTAAGAAATTATTTATCTGAGCCGAAGTTGTGTACCAAGGTCAGCACAGCCACTCTTATCTATGGATATACATGCATCTGAAAGTTCCCCAGCCATTAGGAGAAATTTGGGGTAGCTTTGACCAGGCAGAGAGGCTCCAAAACCCTTCCCCTTCTGATGAGGGTGATCAGAGCTGATGAAGTAAAGGAGAATAAAGTGAATCTTCTCCAGACCCTGGTTATTTGTAGGTCATGGGAGAGCTCCTTAGAGTTGCTCAGAGTTGGCTGAGGAAGAGCTGGCCTGAGAATGCCCCACTTGCATTGTGTTCTGCACACTTCTGTACTATCTGAGAATTAGGGAAGCACAACGGCAGAGTAAAACCATTTTTGTCTCCTACTCTGAAGTCCAGCATCCTCTGAGCCTCCCTGAAACCTGAGGACTCTGGCTTTATATATCTATTTGTTTGCCAAGAGATTGGATGATATATAGGGTGTCATCATTTTAAAACTGGTTCAGACTCAAAACTGTGGGTTTCATTTGAGTGTTATGTGAAGTATCATATACCTCTGGCCAAGGAACTGCAGCTCATTTAGTAGATAAATTGAGATGAGAAAAATGGCACTATTTAAATATCAGCGATCAACAGGAACAGGGGAGGGAAAGAGAGAGAGAGAAGGAGCCCATCTTCTTTTATTACAGCCATCTTAGTGCTTCGACAACAGGTAGTAGTATTACATATTCCCTTTCCACTTTAAAGCTCTGGTAATTTCCTTCCTCGTGTCGGGGCGATTTTATTCATTGTTTCCTTGCAGCAGTGATTGATGTTCTGAGCTGCTAATCTCTCTGAGTGATAACTATTTTCATGTAAGTCCATGAGTCTATGACACAGGCTGCTCGGCCAGGGCTACTGCTGACTACTTATTTTGTGCCTCATTTACATTTCAATCTTGGCCTCATGAATGTAAAACCTAGGCTGCAAATTAATAACAGGAAGAATATTAGACCGCTCCAGAGTGGGGGAACAATGCAAATCCACCAGAGCACAAGGCTTTACCATTGTGTTCCAGGAGGGACTCATTTATTGGCCGGCAGTGAATGACATTACAGAGAATGGCATATCCAGAGTGACACAAATTTATTTCTGTCCCCAGCGCTCCAGTATATTTTCATAGAATCAGGGGGCTATTTGTCTAGGGACAATTTAGTTTCCATGAAAAATTTAAATGGTTTCTGTGGAGATAGTGGAGTGAAATTTAATTTGTTTCTCATTTACTACAGCAGGTATGAAAAGGAGAAAAATTGGATGTCTGATGGGCTGAAATTGGTGCTGTCCCTCCCCACTATCCCCAAAAGGCCTGTGGGCCTATATCATAGAGATTGAGCAAGACTACCTCATCCCTCCCCTTAGAGAATGGTAACCTTAAACCAACTTACAGAAAACCTTTGGGGAGGCTGCCAATCACCCTGAAAACAACATTTCCATCGATCCCCTGTCTGTGTGATTTATGGCTTCATTTTACGGTAATTGAGAATTAGTGAGAAGATTAGCAAGGCTCAACACTTCACCTTGATATGCACACTAAGCACCGTAATTTGTCACTAAGGGATGTCGGACACTTTTTTAGTTACACGGGGTTCCCATCTAATTGAATTTGGAGATAACATGGAAATTAATTTGACACAGGAAAATTTTGAATACAGCCATTTCCTCCATTGTAATGCACAATACTGGGCTGCATTCAGGGGCAGCTATATTGATCCTGATCACTTTCAATTGTGGCCAGCTGAAGGATGGAATACACTAAATCTTATTTAAGCTCATATGAAAGCAGTTCATCTGCAGCAATCTGTGGCAGATAAAGAATATTACCTTTCATTTTGTCTGACTGCATCAAGATGAAGTTTTGAAAATTTACTTCTTGCAGCAAATATACCAAATGTCTAAAGTCAACAGTTACAATTCAATTACAGACCAGCTCTTGTGGGCTGTTTACAGGGTAATTTGCTACTTAGGCAGCAAATGAAAATACTAACTATACTCTCCATGCATAGAGAAGTTACAGCACACAGAGAAGCCTCAAGGAAAGACAAAGAAAAAGGATTCTAAACTTCTTGGCAATTTGAAGCACTGCACATTGGATTAGTCTCATTATAGCTTGAGTGGTTTCATACACAATCATTTTTTGTTTGTTACTGAGCCATTTTGTGGGAAGTTTATTTTGTCTTGGAGGCTTAGCATCAGAGTCACAAAGAGGTTATATGGTACAGACTCTTCATATCTGAGACACTCTACCACAAGACTTACCTGCATTTATATTTCTATTTTATTCCAACTTTATTTCTTATAACTCCCCTTTCTGCTGTACTTTATCCTTCAAATAAGGACTTTGGTTTCAAATAAGGACTTTGGTTTCAACAAATTGCTTAGGGAGATTATTTCCTGAGAAAGGTGCTCCCTGCTGTGAATAGTGGAAGCAGATCTTGGCACTTTATGCCAGAGGGTGCGTGTTTGGGATATTTATAGACATTCTTTAACAGACCATCTGGCTTGCTTTGTTCATATCTGTTTTAGTGATAATTGGCCTGAGATGAGCTGTAATCAAGATATATTATTCATTACCTATTATTATTACATGATGGATGTTAATCCGATCATCATTACATCGCTGTTTGGAAAGACTTTTGAAAGGTTTAATCGTAATAGTTTAAAGCTGTTATTTATGCAGCCCTGTGCTGTAGTCATGGGTACATACTTGCTTCTCTGAACTTTGAGGACATTCCCTAGTGTACAGGCATCAGGAGATGGTATTTAATGGTCAGAGATATGTAGATGTGGTCAATGGGTTTAACCTGGAGCTCTCAAGATGTGGCCATACAACTTGGAAGAAATGTTATGCTGAAAGATGTCCTCATCCAAATGCCAAATTCCCTGGAATTACTGATGGCAAATGACAATTGTTGTCAGCACTTTCATGTCCCTTCAGTACTTCAGTCTCCTGTAGGCATATTATCGGGTCTCAGGAGTTTACCTGTAGGTAGTCTTCTGCAAGAGATGATGAGTGGCATTAGATGATGAGAGGTCAACCTGTTAGGAATGACCTTGTGATTTTTACTCATTTTATAGCTGGAAGTGTTTCTGAAAAGAATAATTTGATGAATATTATTAACAATATGCATATGCATATGTAATTCTCATATCATATTTTCATTGGTTTTCAGTAACGTAACATAAAAGGGTGCTAACATGACAAACCCATCACTTTTATAATAAGCTTAAGGAATTTGGATCATTTTAGCCAGGATTTGCTTTCATATTTGGATGTCTTTTGGATTATGCTAAAGACATGGATTTCTCCGATACAATGGGGAACATATTAACATAATAAAAAACTTACTAATGCAATAAGATATCCATTTTTGATTTATATGCCATGTTCTAGTACCTAGAAAAAAATGACCTTTTCTTCCTTTCTGAATGGCAAGCAGTAAGGTATGATGTCATAGTTGTCTGTGTTTTTATGTCTTCATAAAATATTTTTGTATTTACTCCAGAGTTTCTTTCCGCTGCCTGCAAGTGTATTCACTTAAAGATCTGTCCATTCCAAGACAGATTAGAGAATTTGTGTTATAGGGTCACAGTTCCACAGATGTTTGTATCTTTCCTGAGCTGGGCTGAAAAGCTGTAGTCACTATTTTTTCTCTATCCCAGAGCAGAGCAGAGAAGACAAGAGAGAGAAAAGAAAAAGAAGGAAAGGTGAAAAGAGAAAGAAATAAAGAGAAAATAATAAGAAAGAGAAATAAATAGCTAAAGTGGAGAGGACTGAAAAAGCGAGTGGAGGAAAGGAAATAAAAGACAGAAAAGAAGGAAGATGCAAAACCATGGGGATGACAATAGTTTTACCAAGACTAAAAAATGTACTTGTGTCTGAAGTCAAATCACCTTAGGCTTTGATCTTAATAATTTTCAGAAGTTGAAGGTTGTGTACAAAGGGATTAAAACAAATTGTAGGTATTTTCTTTCAAGATGATTGTCCTCAACAGCCTTCACTCTGTTGTTGCTCTAAAACTGTTAAGTGCTTCTAAATCAGAAACACCGTGGTCTTTGACCATGAATTTCCCTGGGTCTTAAGGGTTATAATTCTGTGTGTGGATCTCAACACCAGTGAGCATTTTAGTTCCAAGCATCACCAAATCAGAAGGGACATTCTCTTTCATTTAACTCCCTTGATGGGTTTGATACAAGGTTCACTCTTAAAATGTGGTGTAGTTCACACTTTGTTTTGAAATACAGCTTTTCAAAGCAATTGCTTAGTGGTTAGGATCTTTCCAGGAAGTGAAATTTCTGGTCCGATTTCTGCCTTTGCCTGAAGAAATTAAATCCCATCCCAAATCACTCACCTTATCACAAGAACACTGAATGTTCTATGCATGTGTACCTAGACATATTGAATGGATTTTCCAAACAAGAGGGAGCAAACCCGAGTGTTTCCACCAGCTGGACTGGAAATGGATCCATGGGTAAGGATAAAGGGGTTCACTTCCATGTGAAGTGTTTCTGTTTTCTATGCTAGGTTCATTAGTTCTCCGAATAGGGTTTCTAATTTTTACAGTAATGAAATAAAATTTTACATGTATTTCTCCAACTCTACTATAGAACTTTTAGTATTTGCAGTGTAGCATGAGTCAACATGGTTATCATGTATTCTATGTTGACACCTTTTTCCCTGAAGGAAATCAGTCTTTGGGAGATATATTCGAAGAGATTAAAATGTGTATGCACACAAGTGTTCTGTTTATGTAGTAAAGATGGTGCTATAAAAACATGCCTTGCCCTTGGAGTGGAAGGTTATGAGTATGGTATGGTGATTAGTTTCCAGAAGATATCCCTCATACTTGGGATGGCAGCTAAAAATGTTCCAACAAGTGGTAGTGAGTGGTGTGGACAACTCCCTTATCTGACAACTTAAAGCTATATTTTAATCTTCTTGTCCAGTATCACCAAGAGACTTACAGAAGGGCCAGGAGTTGGACTCAGTGATCCTTGTGGGCCCCTTCCAGCTCAGCATATTCTGTGATTCTGTGAGATATGGGCAATTCTTTGAAGATAATAATTTAATTAAGCCTCCTGGAACAAGCGGAGCACAAGGGCATAGCAGCTAATGCTGTCAGTCTTGCTGATAAGATGTGGACAAGGGGGAAAGATTTTAAAATAAAAGATTAGATATCAGGAAAAAATTCTTTACTCAGAGGGAAGTGAGGCATGGGAACAACTTGCCTGGAGAAGCTGTGGATGTCTCATCCCTGGAGAGATGGATGGTACCTTGAGCAGCCTGATCTAGTGAATGTCATCCCTGCCCCACGGCAGGGGTATTGGAACTAGATGATCTTTAAGGTCCTTTCCAACCCATGCCTCTCTACAATTCTATGATTCTTTCTATGTGGTGCAGTGTTCACTGTCAGCCAGTGTTTCCTAACTATTGTGTGACAAGTCACAGCATTTTGCTGTAGTCTGATTGAGGAGTGACATGACTCTCATGTTGTCAGTTTTTGAGATGATGTGGAGTTCAGGTAAGTACATATGAGTGCTCTGATTTGAAAGTCTGCTATTAAGAAAGAGTCTCAATGTGATCTTATGCTGGTGGGCTTATTCAAACTACAAAAAAAAAATTTCCACCAGAAAAGACCAAATCATTCTGGAAACTTCTGAGAATTATTTTCTTTTACCTTTTGTATCTTTATTTTCTCAGCATCATCTGATGGCTTCTAGAGTATGAGCTGAGATGAGCTCTCTTTTTCAGGCACTGGACCATCCAGATGACTGTTTGGGTTTATTTATGATGAAGGAAAGGTAGATCTGGATACCACATATAATGATTTATAATGCTGTAAGATGTTTTAAGGGTCATCTCAAACTTTGAGTGTAACACTTAAGTACAGCTATTGTACTATTTTGGGGCTTAGTTCAATCCACACATAACTATGCAAAATTCTTTTTATTTCTGTCAACATATAATTGCTGAAGGGCTCGCAATTTTTTCAAGAGTCTTTTTTGCTTGTCAGTGTTTCATGTATGCCATGGATGAACAGCCATAAGGCATTAAAATGAACTAAGGAACCACAACCTTGTCTGACACTATTCCAGTTCTAGAATAAAGTGGCCCATCCTTCTTTGCTGTTCTTACTTTCTTTAGGGTTTTGATTACTCAGCTTAAAATAGAAGAGGTCAGATATGTGTCATGATGAAAAATGCTGAAGATGATCATGGAACTAGAAATCTAATAGCCATATTGGTCTTCCAATGACAAGTTCAACTGAAAGGAATAAAGCAGTTTTCTCCACTCCCCATATTCCCTAATGGTCCTTCCTAATGGATGTGTGTTCTGGGAACATCTTCAGGTTTGCAAATGTTCTCTTCTGCACTAACTATCATGATTGTCAGTATGGGCACTGCATTTCAGCATTCCTGAATATCCTTGTTTGTTGGGTGACATTCAGTATAATCCAAGAGAACATAGGACAGCAGAAACAACTGGGCCATCAATGCAAATTATTGAAAATACAGAGACTGCAATGAGTTGCACTCTCCCTCTGCTTGCAAAGAAATCACAAAATTGCTCTGCAACACTAGATGAAAGAGATGTCAATCTGTGGTCAGTATGAAAGAACAAAAGGTACAGAAGCAGTTGGAAGTAGGAACAAAAGGAAGCCTCAGAGTTACAGTGGAGTTAATGCAAAAAAAAAAAAATTTGAATGCTTTAAATATAAGAAATTCACATAAGATGTTCCTTAAATGTAATTATAGAATGGGATTGACTAGGGGCTTTGCCTATCTGCACTAAAATGTGTGTAATGGCTGTGCTTCTGTAATTACTACTGCACCTGCCCAGGAGAAAGCACTCAAAGGAGGGACATTGGTTTGAAAGTAGAAATGACCTGCTATACTTGAGAGGATCTGTTGTCTATCAGTTTCACTCTGTTTCACTGAATTGGACTTCCGTGCCTGTCCCAGGTTCTGGCATTGCAAAGAAAAAAGTCAGACCTGGCTTTCCACACATGCCCTGTTTCCAACAGGGTATGAAGGGAAGAGTCTCAGCTGCATTGGGCAGCAGGAATACTGTGATTCTTCCAGCAACCTGCTCTAAAGTGGCTGCTGTCCTTCCTCCCATGGCTATGGAGCTGGATATTCCTTTGATGGAAAGAGAGGGGAGAAGAAGGAAGAAAACCTTCTGGGTAGTCTCTGAGTAGTCTTTTCCTGCTCTCCAACTTTCTGCTGTGGAGATTTTAGGTCAGCTGTGCTTGAGAGCAAAAGCTAAAAAGCTAAGTGTGCCGGTTTTGAGCATTTATCAGATGAGCGAGGTGCTTCAAGCAAGAGCTCAAATAATTGTATTTTCAACACTTCGGATGAAGATAGGATTTATCTTGAAGTGCTATTATTAACAAATATTTTTTATAGGTGTCCAGATAATGCAAATTTGCACAGTGACTCAAGTCACTAAACTTTTATCCCTCATGAGATGACTTCCAATGCTCCTCAGGTTCACAGCAGATGCTGATGCTTTGTTTCCCTGTGCTTTGCACCTGGAGATTCTCAGGGACTGTGAAGCAACACTGTGTTTGATGGGAGCAGTCAGAGGGGGATGGGGCTGAGCTTCAGGAGAAAGCGTAACTGAGAGACTGATAGAGACATCCTGACAGCTAGAATGGGTCATCAATAGATCCATCATGCCAGTAATTTGCAACAAATTTAACATACATCACTTTAGTCAGGCCATGCTGTATCTGTCTTGTCACAGCATCAGAGTGAATAACACTTAAATCGGGTGTCACCGTTGACCTCTCTGACCCTTGAATTGACACTGCTGTTTGAGCTTGGCCTAGCTGGCAGCAGATGTAGGGAAGATTAGTACAAAAAGAGGGGCTGTACTGAAGGAGGACAGAGCGTAACAATACAGCTTAACCAGGCAAGCGAACGGTATCTCTGGATTTTCTCCCAGTCTTGCTTTGCTTGATGAAGTGTTGGCATTTGTTCGGACCTATTTCCAGCATTCTTTAGTCACATCAACTGGGTATATTTTTCATTCTGATTGATTTTGTATGTATGCATGAATATGCACATTCAATAAAATTTGTAGACTTCAAGGTGACCACCATGGAGACTAAAGTCCTACAGAAGATGTAGAACACAAACAATAGTAAAACTAAATTATCGTCTTCTGTGTTTGAAACATGACACCCAGCCTGAGCCATGAATGGATGCTTTGACTGTTGCCACTTTCAACATGTCAGTGCAAATCTAGCCCTTCAGGAAACGACCAAGCTTCACAAAAAGTATGTCTCGGGAAGAGAGCAGGAGAGACCAAGACCCTCATCAAATCCCAAAATCCGGTGCTGACTCGCAACATGCTAAAAAACCTCCTAGGTTATCCCATGGAGAATGAAGGGCCTTCCAGCAAGCGCAGCCAGTCTGGAGCTTGGGGGAATATTCTTCTGACATCAAATCTGAAGACTGAATTAGCTCAGAACCTGTGAGCAAGGCTCACCAACCAGCTAAACGACATATTTTCATTCATCCAAGGGAAGCTGTTTCCCCCATTTTCAATCTTAATGAATACCTTCCATAGACTTCTATAGTTGTTTCTACAGACTAGCATGGAAATGACTGCAAACCTGTTAATTCTCCCTGGTGCTAGAAACGAGACACCCTCCAGAGCCAGACAGAGCCCACTGAGTCTGCCAGCATTTATTTTTGAATCAGCACATGATAGAATTACACGATTTGTTTGCTCACCCAAAAGGCACTTTAGAGCCATTCATGGTATGCGTGTGACTGGATGCTGGGTGGGCTTTTCCACTTCAGTCATTCATCCTTCTAAACAAATATGTGGCTATGGGCTGAAATCGGATTTTTTTCTTCAGGCATTGTTCTTAAATGGGTGACTTTTAATTAATGGACTTTGAATGGCAATAAAGGGAGAAGCTGTCTGAGCAGGTAATTGGAAGTTACAAAATTAAAATGTATATGACTTGTATTACAGCTTTTCCTTTTTTTCTGACAATCTGCTTGATGTTTGATATCTTGGTTAAACTGATTTATCACATCACTAAATATCCCTCAACCGGAAGAATAAGAAGCTCTTTGATTATTCTGTATGTCCTATAATGTTCATATTTAATGAATATTTGAAGGTGGAAACATATCAAATGTGACAGAAATAACAAGAAAATTATAAAAGGTTAGAGAAATTAATCCTTTATGCAAAGAAAGACAATTTATTTCTTTTGCATTATTGCTGCTTTTAGGAAAGACTGGTAGTAAAGTGAAATGTGTTTGTTAGCTAGTTGTCCAGAATGTTAATCAGATTCTACTTTATTGCTTTCTGAGTATGAAGCTGACACTCTAGACAGCCACTGACACCACCATGAGCATTTCCCTTGTCTTTCTCAGGAGAAGGACTAACATCAAAAGGTCTGAGTTAGGCAGTCTTATTTACAGCAAGGGCTACTCAGGGCAGATTATAATATGTGTAATATCTTTAGAATGAATTGTATCAAAATTATTCATGTTTGTAATTTTTTTTTTTTAATTAACAACTGAATCGGCATACACTGTGTTTCAATTTCTATGTTGCTTGGGCAGCAAGAGGCGAAAAAGGGGAGACAAATCAGTACCTGGCAAGCCATGTTTTGCTCAGGATTTCTGGGATCTGAGGGCTGAATGGAACTGAAATTGCATCAGGAGGGTGAAGACCTCTGCCCCATTGCCCAGTTGTCATATAGTGCACGGTGAAGATAGGTATCAGAGGAGCTGGGGGTCATACAAAGGTGGGCATGGGGCACATGTGAGTTCACATATAGCTCATAACCATGTATGGGCTGGGGTTAGCCATGACTGGGAGTCCTGGTTCTTGGGATAATGTAGCCCTTTACATTTTGCATAGGTATGTTCTCCCCTTCTTTCTATTTGATCTTTAAAAAAATTTTTTTATAGTGCATTTTACTTAAACCTGTTTCTTCCCTCATTAATTTTGATGTGAAACAAGGAAGGAAAAGAATGTGCCAGACAAAGGACCTTTTGTATGTATGTGTGGTGGATTTGGTGTTTGCTGGTGGACCCAGCATGGAGTCATGGTATGGATCTGAAGGCAAGTTTGAGACTTTCTCTGGATTCTTCCTTCAGGCAGCCCTTGGGAGTATGTAACAGCTGTTCAGGATAGGAGGTAAGAGACAGCCAGAAAGGGTGTTAACTGCACGGTCCTCTCAGTGCAATCAACTGCAGTAACTGGCCTAACTTACTTGTGTGATCTTGGTGGCTCTTTGTTGAATACTTTCTGGCCATCATTGTATTTCTATTACTGGGGGAAGGTATTCATTAAGTTAGCTGTGAATACTCCTACTTTTGGAATATATGAGCACATAGATTTCTTTTTCCTCAAAGGAATGCCAATCTTAGGTCCAAACATTTAAAATTCCAGTATAGGAATAGAGCTAGATTACCTCATAAAAATTGGGATTGGTTTGCTTTATGGCCCCATTTTTCCCTTTGTTTCGGCCTCCTTCACTGGCTAAAATTTCCTGTAACAGATTATGAGTTTGCCTCAAATATGAGCAACTTCACCATCAGGCTTTCTGCTATTGTGGACAGGGGCATGCAATTACCAAGGGTGACACCTCCAAATAAAAGTGATGTTAAAAAGCATTTGCATTCTGATCCCTGTAATGTATTCATATGGCACTACCTCGAGGAAGCTATTGAGTTTGGGGGAGGATGTGCATGGCAATGTTTCTTTTCAAATGTGTTATTAAGTAGAAAGTTGGTAAATAAATGATCCAATTCTTGTGGTAGCTCTGCTCTTCTGGCCTAATGTGGGTAGAGGAGAGTGCTAAGGTATTAGTAGAATCACACCTTCCACTAGACCAGTTTATTCAAAGCCCTATATAGACTGGCCTTGAACACTTCCAGGAATGGGACATCTAGAGCTACTCTGGGAAACGGGCAACCTCTTCCAGTGCCTCAGCACCCTCACAGTAAAGAAGTTTTTCCTTATATCTAATCTAAACCTACCCTCTTTTAGTCTGAAGCCATTCCCTCTTGTTGTATCACTACATGCTCTTGTAAAAACTCCCTTTGCAGCTTTCATGTTGGCCCCTGTTAGGTACTGGAAGGCTGCTTTAAGGTGTCCCCAGAGATTTCTCTCCTCCAGGCTGAACAACCCCAACTCTCTCAGCCTGTTTTTGTAGGAGAGGTGCTCCAGCCCTGTGATCATTTTTGCAGCACTCCTCTGGAGCCACTCCGACAGTCTGCCACCATGTTTGTTCTGGTAGGTGTTAATACCCACATTCTTTACTGTTTTCACAGGAAATTAAGCTGAAAAGTTACAAAGGGGAATGATACAGAAACTTGCGTGGAGAACCATGCGACTGTGGCTGCACCTCATTCCACTCTCTAAATAGATTACAGATCATTTTTTGGCTCTGAATTCACTCCCATGAGGTAATTGCATTCTTTATTTTCACACTTTACAAATAAAAGTCTGGGACTCTATCCCAGTCTCTTCCTCTCCCTTCTCCTATACCAAAACAGAGCTTTTGTGGCCACAGCCCTCTTCTGCTTAGAAACCTGAGATGTGTAGAAGCAATACTTGACAGAAAAGGAAGCCAGCTTCACTTTCTCAAATGCAGTTTGTGGTAATGCTCTTGGTAATGCTGTGTGCATACATGTAAGGGAGACAGCTCATGTGGGGAAGCACTTTTCCTCTGAAGCCTGGCACCCCAGCATCTCTCCTCTCCTCTCCTCCAGCAAAAAAAAAAAAAGAAGACTGTGGTTGGTCCTGGTCATAACCTCCTTGGAACAGCCCTTCAGCCTCTGTTGCTGCTGGCAGGAGAGGCACTCATGCCATCCATGCATGTCCCCACTGGCCTGAGAGGCTGTGAAGAATGGCTGGAGGGAGCACAGCAGTGCAGATCTCCAATGTGACTGAACAGGACTGTTGCCATACTCATGGGGGAATTATGGTCCAGTCAAGGAAGGGAGACAGTGTGCACTCATTTTTAATTCTGCTCCTGGGAGAGTGTTAATCCTACTCCTTGTGAGGGCTGCCAGCAGGCATGATGTGGGCACTGAGGTGCTGACACCAGTGATATTCCCACTCACAGCCACCAAAGGCACTGGCACATCCTACTCAACTCTCGGGAGGGAAGGATCACTGTACAGCCTCATGCATTTCTTAAATCCTCATCCTAAAGGTCTCAAGCTAAGCTATTCCCACCGGCTTGACCTTCTTAAATAAATGTATCCCTTCTCTTGTTTTCTTATTAATTGTTCAGTAATTCATCTGGTGGTTTTCAATTTTTTCTTTCGAAATTTTTGCAATGTTTTGTTTAAAATCAGAGGCATGAAAAAAACTCCTAAGTGTAAGTCTCACAGTTGTTTGTTCTCTGCAGCCCTTCTTTGCTCTTTTCTGCCACGGGAACAAATAAGGCGATGATAAAATAATAATTTGGTCCAGCTTTATATGCTTGTTTAATTCTAAAACTAAAAGATTCATAAATAACTTTCTCTTATCAAAGTCATATTTTATGCTTCAGTTTTCAGGAGTTTTAGATTTGAATTGAACCTTGTTGTTTAGCTTCTGATATATACTGAAGTGATTAAACCCCTGATTTATACTGAATACTTCCATATTAAAAAATAATAAAGGTGTGCTAAAACCCTTTCCCAATAAGTTTTATTAGGTACATCAGGTGTTACTGTAGCATAGATATACAGTAGTTTAGGTACATTGCAAACAGCATCTTATAGTATCAGACAAAGAGAACCTTTTACAAACCCCATGTCTCTAATTTCATTTTAGAAAATTAGATACTCAGAATTTTGCATAAGATAACTGTATTACTGGGATGCAATTTGGCCCAGGTTTCTAGCTTTAGTGCATGTGGCTCCTTAATAAAAAGTGTCAGTTAAAATGAAAATACAGCTTGGGTAATTAAATTTAATTGGATCTTGTCACTTTAAATCCTCTTCGTTTTTGAGTGTTTCTACAGAATTGCAGCTTCTGGTTTGCTAATTTCTTTATTGCAAGCTGTGCTCTGAACCTGACTGTCCTATAATAAAGTGGGACCTTGTTTTTGTAGAGGGCTTTGAACCATGACTGTAATAACAAAAAAAAGGAGGGTGGGAGCTAATTTATTGCCAAAAGAAAACCCCTCCTTTATTTCCTACATGTTCAGTTAGTGAAAAATAATGGGTCTGAATTTATTAACTCTTTAATCTTCCTGCCAGTTGAGCACCATTTTGCATAAGCTCTCACAGATACTGTGGTATGATGCTATGCCTGTGACAGGTAGCAGCAGCAATTATCATACTTTTTTTATACTGGAGTTTTTTGGGCAAGCAGTAGGGATTAGGTGAATTGCAGTATTCATATGTAGGTCAAGCAGGGTACAGGCAGCCACAATGCAAATGATGTGTATTGCCTGCCAATAGCCACTGTGCTGATTCGCAGGGATCACCTTCTCCAGGGGTGAGAGGTAATTCTGTTTCTTTATCACACATTGCACATGCACAGCATCCAAAGGCAAGGAAGATTTAAGTGCAGGTGATGAAGAGATAAAATATTGGCCATACCAACAGACACATCATAAAAATGACCAGTCTGTCAAACTGTACAACTGCTAATGCCCATATTTCAAATTAAAGACAGTTGAATGAATTTGTACACACGGGTTTTATGTGTGAAATTCAGTATTATTGCATCCTTGATTAGAAGACAGATCACTTAACACCGACATCTCAGAACGATTAAAGATGTTAGACTGTCCTTCACAGCACAGTAGTGGTCCCCTGATTCTCTGCTAAAGCAGATGGATATGATGTAATTACATTTTGCAAAGTGCTGGCAATACAAGTACCTCAAACAGGATTGCTATGCCGGTTCAGTCACTACTATTTGTAATCTCTTCTGTTCCAGAGGTGTGCCTCACATTTTTCTGATAGGTCTGCGAGGAAATCTCTGCAACCAGACATGGAAGGATCTGTTTAGCTGTCTGCATGGGGGTGTCCAGGCCTAGTTGAGGTGCCTGAGGTTATATGAGATATCTGCACAGAGCTGAAAGACATTGGGCCCTTAAAGTAAGATTCAGAGCACAGATGAAGATGTATCTTCATACATTGTTATCTACATGGGAAATACATTCCTAAGTGCATACTTTAATGAAGCTCTAGCCTCTGGTTCAGATGCCCCCAAAAAAGCTTCTAGTGGCAGCTGGGATACCCCACCTGACCTCCACCTGCTGGTGCAGAAGAGCATAACCACTTCATGTTCCTGTTTTATATATCTATTACATCTATCTTGATAGTTCAGGAGAGTTCATCCAGCTCTAATTACCTACCTACGTGTAGGAAACTAAATGTAGGCTTAGACATCCCTTTGTTCCATAAAAGGTGGGCACCTAAATTTAAGGGTCTGTAGCCTGAAGCTGTACAACTACTATTTTTGCAGACCAACTCCCACATGGGAACATGTGGAACATGCCTCTTTTCATGCTCAGTCCCCCTCTCTGCTATGCTTTGACCACCTTTTTCCCCTGAGAAGCACCTGGTTGGGGCTGGTGTTCCATCATTTCCTTCTCATTTATCTGCTGTTTTTCCTGAGGTAAGTGCATTATGACTTCTCAAGGAGGTCTCCTAACCTGCATGCATGGCTGAATTAGGAGAGCTGAAGGGGGTGCCTGGAGGCAGGAACGACCCCTCCTTTCTGAAATAGGTGGCAATCACCATATTTGGAAGATCTGATTTTCCATTCATTATAGCTAGAACCTGGATGACTAGTTTGTAGTATTCATCTAAATTGTAGGTTCCTAAATTAATGGATCAAAGATGAGATGAATCACATATTGTCTGTGTTTCTATATCTTATTGATGGAGCCATAGAATTTCTATCTGCTTTAAATAGTACAGTCAGATCAAGGCAGTAATAATACACCCCAGTAATTAATTACAGGGATCAGACTCACTATAAGAAAATGTCCTGGCTTGCTTTTGCTTAAAGTAGTGGCCAAACATCCCATCACTTTCAAAGAAGTCAGAATAAATTATTTCACAGTGCTTTCTGAATTTTTACAGTGTTTTATAATTTTGTTAGGGGAACACATAAGTAAAGACAGTCTTGTTTTCATACTTGCCTTTTTGTCCTTGCTTGTTTTAGAGCCTCTGGAAAGCAATAGACTATAAAGATCTATTTAAAGAGATTACATGCTTTATTTATACATGGAACAGATGAATGGATGGATAAAAGTAATATATTATTTCTTACAGCTACCACTTAACCAGCATGACTCATCAGGCTGCAGTAAGTCTGCTAGTAAGTCTGTCTAATTCTTTTTTTTTGGTCACATTTGGGGCTTGGGATCCAGATTGAGATTGTGTTTAATTTTGCAGATGAACTATCATATCTTAATTTATGAGAATGATAGATTGAAACAATTGTTCTTATGTTTAGTGTATTATATCAGACACATTGTATGGACTACGCAAATACATCTTGTAGTATTGCGTAATTTTCACTTCCACCCCCCGCCCCCCCAATTTTCAAAGCATTGAATCTCATTCACAATGGAATGGCATTTTAAAAATATTTAAATTTATGATGTCAATGTTGGTAAGGTATTAATTTGTGCAATTTTACTTTCCCTTCTGCCAAAAAAGACAGACACATGAATTCCAATTAACTTTCAGGAGGTTCTAAGCTCTGAGTTTATTTGGTACTGCTTGGAAAATGCTATCCTATACTTTTAAGTATCTTAAAGAAGACATTTCCGCTAGGTCCACTGTCTTTTCTGTTGTAAGAAATTTTATCAAACTTCTCTGTCACTTGGTGTGGGACCTGATCCACCTTGTTTATGGTTCAATACATAGTCTGCATTAAAAGCAATACTAGCAAATTGACCTCTAAAAAAAGGGCAAAAATACTGTACCCCATAACCAGAGAAATGGCTATAGAGATTAAACTGCATTAGCAGCTACAGTTCTAGAATTAATGATGTCTGATTAATATGCCTCTTTTAGTGAGCAATGTCTATTTTTCTGTAGTGATAAATGGCTCTTTAAGGATATATGATTACAAATTTACAGACTGTTTTTTGAGGCCTTATCTCTACCTCTTTGATCTTTAAGGGTTTACAGCAATCTACTACTAAACTTTTGCAACCTAGTGAGAGTAATTATTTTAAATTTATGGATGATTTCCTATTCGATCACTTTTGTCCTAGATTAGAAACCACCTGAATGACAGTTTAAAAATCATGATAACAAATCTTACGTGACCTCTTCATCATCATAATTTAATACAGACTCTTAAATGAACATTTTTAGTAGCTGATTGTTCAGCACTTGCACGCATTATCATGAAACATTCAATTTCAGGAAAAACCTCTGTTGGGAATAAGGGGAGTTCAATGCATATATGCAAGAGATTACACAATGCACTGCCTGAGATCTCAGGGGACACTCGGTGACCCAGATGTTTCCTTCTGGCCTTATGTTTTCATTTGGGCAAGCATCCTCTTTTGGGTCCAGCAATGCTGGGTGTTGCTGTTGGTATAGCTCTTGCAACTGCTTTTCTGTAGAACAGCTCCTGGCTTCTGCCAAGGAGGAATTCATGTGAACATCCACATTTTGCTGCACATTGTGTTTTCTTGAACAGACAGTTGTACCATTGAAGCTAGTCACAATGACCTTGCCTACAGTGAATTAGGGGGAGCAAGCAGCTTGCTGGAAGCACTACCCATCTTGAGGATTGTCCAAAATGAGTGGCCACCAGCACACTTCACTCCAAAGCAGTACTTTTTAAACTTTTGAATTAAAATAATTGACTCTTTTTCATGTAATTAGTGCTGCTACTGATTTTTGTGGAACTATTACCACCTGTGAGGGTACCACTTAATTGATACTATAGTTTCCTTCCAGATGTTTCACAAGTTTGAGAGACACTAGATCAGGTACTAGTTACCTCCTGATCTCCCTGATAGTTCTCAGGCAGAGGATGGAAGTGTCTCCCTGCAGGTTCCCACTGCTCTATTGCAGTACAAACTAGATTTGCTGTACTGCTCCCACTGGCTCACAGTTTTTGCAGTTCGAATGTCAGCACAGCTAGCAGCCTTGATGCCAGCACAACCCTGCTTCTGGCCATGTAATATCATCTAGATTGAGAACAGTACTTGAATAGCTCATGATCTGAATGTTGCTCAAGTGCTTTGTGAGCCAACAAGAAAGCAAACTGTAGGTCTGCTTTCCTCAGATCACCTAAATGCAAAAGTCACTATGTCCCACCAGCAATTCCCTGAGTCAGGTTATCTGTTATTCTTTGTCAAGGATGAATCCAGTGGCAGCTGCCAAATATAATTGGCAGGATGCACTTACTACATGCCAAAAGGACTAAGCGCTCTGCTATGTTATATCGATATTGCTGGTGAAGGCGTGGAACCCAGCTGGTTCTGTGCCTCATATAAGTATGTCTGAAAAGGGTAATTTTGCATGACAAACATATTCCTTGAATGTTACCCACTGTCCACTGGGACAGAAAACCTTTTCTCCATTCAGGGCCATGATTGTGATCTTTGGTTTTCTTCAGGCAGCAGTTTATGCAATTAGCATGTTCATGCCCCTCTCTCTTTAATAACTTTGGAGACTCCTTAATAACTTTGGAAGCCTCAGCCAATTTCAGCCATAGCTGGCAGGGGGGAAAAGATCTGAGAGACATTAATTTCCTCAAAGTTTGAATAAAATAGTTATATACAGAACCTTTCTGGGGAGTCCACTGAGACAAAAATGCAATCCTTTTTAGAGACCAGACTCTGAGCAAGAGGGAAATATAGTGAACATCCCAGCTGTACAAAAAACTTCAGTCAGCCTTTACCCTTTATAGCCAATTAGTAGGTCAGTTGTATCACAAATGTGCAGGAATCCAGACTCCGTCAGCTATGTTGTTCACCAAACTATATCTGCACCACTCTATCCATCCACCACAAGAAACTTGTGGGTCAAATACACCTTACTGGGTGTATTTTTGCACATTGGGTCCCTCTTTTGGAACTCTTTTCTCCTTCTAACCACCTAAAAGACTTTGGTTGGGTTAATAACCTGGTGGTCAGCCACCTGGAGTAATTTTACAGGTCTGTGCTGCTTCTCTGGCCCAACAGTGTTATGTCAGGTAGCATTACAAACCACGTGCATACAGAGAGATAGGTCCATTCAACCCTCAAGTAACCAAGCAAACCCGACAACAAAGACGAGTGTTCATCCTTTCACCCCTAAACTCAAAGACTAGTAACAAAGAAAATTGATTCCAATGTGGGAATTGAGGATGTAAGGAGGAAATCCTGAAAAAAACCAAGGAAGTTTAATGTTACATAGAATTGCCAATATTTCAAAGCAGGTGCAGAATGTGGTACGCAGGTGGAGCAGCCTTAGTCTGATCTACCTGGGTGGACCTGCACCGCCCTGCCCAGCAGTTTAACCTGTGCTGACACAGACTCCAAGGCAAGCTTGAACTGCCTTGGGTGTGGATCTGAGTAAGGGGCCATGTAAAGGCTTGGTCCCTCCTGGGGGAGCTCCAAAGAGACAATTTATTGAGCTGTCTCACAGGAGCAGTCACTGTGTAGATGTCTCTGGTGCTCGCCGAGTCCACCTGCATCTTTGAGCATTCTGCTGAGATATACCAGCGTTGGGGCTGTTCTTATGTTTCTGTACCATTCAGAGGGCTTTTTCAAGAAGGGATTCATCAGTCCCCTTCAAAATAAGGTGAACATACAGCAGCACTAAAGATTTTGTCTTCTAAGTGACTTGCACCCCTTGATAAGATAATGTACTGGAAATGTATGTCACTGTGATATTTCTGAATGGATAAATAATGTATGACTCTGGCAAATGAAAGTTTTGAACTCAAGAGGAATCACTGGCATTTTTTAAATAATTTAGGAAGTGCTCATAAAAGAGAAAAATGAGGAAAAGGCCTTTAATAAATGTCATTTATTTGGCATCATAACCTCTTTAGAATGACTGGTATTTTTTATGAACTTCATATGGATATAAATTTATTTGAATGTGGAAGTATCTGCTTTCTTTGTAAAACTTCAAACCATTTCTTACAAGAGAAGAAATTCTGATTGAAGTTTAAAATGAAGCTATTCAGTGGCTACTGGAAAATTATTGGCCAATACTGACAATTATTGTTTGCTTACGCAGAGCTACGAGTGTTAGCTAGTTTACTGAGCAGTTAACAGAATACATGACAGAACTAAGTGTCTTTTCAGTTGTATGCTTTTTTCTTTGTTCTTTCATTTGTGCCATACTTGTTTCCATGCCAAAAAATGACCATGCTGACTAATGTTTTTTAGAAAAATTCAATATCCTTTGATATCTCTGCCAAAAACTGTTCACGTGGGTTAATTCAGATGAGCAAAGAGACTGGAATACTTGCATAAAACCCCCATGGAGCTTCTCATTCCTGAGATAAATCACCTGAATATAGTTTTATAGAAGTTGTTTATCTCTTGCTTTGAAAAGGTTCCTCTTGGGTGCCTGTGCTTAGTGACTTCTTCCTCACTCAACACTTTTGTTTGCAAATGACTTTGCAATTGAAAATTTAAGTGCAGTTTAAGGGTCAATGGTGGAATTCATACAAGGAAATCTAATGGGTTCTTCCACAGAGATTCCAGTTTAGTTTAGTTTCATTTAATTTTCTTTTGTTTTGGGGAGTTTAGTTTATAGTTCCTTTTATTATATAATCATAGTACTATTTCTGGCATCTACGATATCATCCACAAAATCCAATAGCAGTTCTCTACACTGTGTGATTCAGATTAGCTTAAATTATTTTTCCTCCACTTTTCTGTGAATTTCTGTTTACATTGTATTTAGAAATCCATGTGTTTGGTTCACGTAGATTCTGTCAATGCAGGATGGGGAAGCAATAGTACATGGACTTTTTTCCTACAGTAATTTTAGTCTTTGATGCTTGATGAGGTCTTATATTATTTTTTCCAGAACATCTTTTTAGGAGTAACGTCACTCAAATAGGTGAAATATGTAGATCTGATTTTGTTGTTGATGGCACTAGCTGATGCCTCTCTTTTTTTTCAAGAAATCATTGTTTTATTGTGTGCAACTGTTCCACAGTCCTCTTTTTGTTACGATTATTGAAAGTTGCATGATGTGTCTCATCTCATCTCATCTCTTTGACCTTGGGCAGGAAACCTGGATAAAGTTTGGGAATTAAGGAAATTTTCTCCAAGTGATGGCTGAAGAACTTCTGTGTCTGCATGGGGTGTTAGTGAGCACAACAGATTAGTGATTTATCTGAGATTGAATTTGAGTCGTCACACATGAAGGTACCAAGCAGTATTTCCCAGAAATGCTATTGTGGACTCACGTTCAGTCCTGTCTCCCTGTTCAATGCATGTGTTCATCGATGTGGAAAGTAGATGCCTTGATTGTGGGGTTTACAGTATGCTAAAGACATCTTACTACAAATCTGCATTTGAATTGAAGATGCCAGTTCTGTCAAATGTGCTAAGCAGTGCCTGGATGAAACTGGAGTGTGGGACAAGAGTTACCTGGCATAATTTTGTCATAACGTATCACTTGTCTCAAGAAAAACCCCAAACATTATGAATGCGATTAATGGCTTGACATTTTTATTGATGCTTTTTGTAATGTAAATTTAGATATATTGATTAAAGAACTCAGCTTTGATCCAGCATCTTTTGAATTCAATAGAAAGATTCCCAGTGGTTTAAAAGACTTCCTACTAGTTTAAATAAGTACCAAATCCTGCTTAAAAACTGATCCTATTGATTTCAGTTGCTGTTGTACAGTATCTCCTATACAATTCAAAATTAATTTGAATGAACAGTTCCTGTATTGGAAGATTTTTTTCAGAATGGAAATGTAATAATTTTCTGATTTGTTTAACAAAGGAGTCAAGGGGCATTGCAAATTTTGTGAACATAGAAGTAATGACTTAAAAAGAAGAAATATTTTAGTTTTATATATTATTGATTTAATTTACAGGACTCAGATCATTAGATTTTCTAGGACCAGTGTCTGAAAGGTGTTGCATACACTTATATGTATATAAATATTTAGGCATATATATCTATGTGTTCATGCAAATGAACTTCCAACAGTATAAACCATTTAAGTGCATTTCCTCATAAAGCAAACTTACATATAAACAGTGTTTTGATGCATGACATTTTATTTATCTCTTTTTCCATTTTATTCAATATTATTCATGTGTACTGGTGTAAATGCTGATGAAGTCAGCAGCATTTTTCCTAATGTATATTGGAACAGATATTGTCGGGATGTGGCCTGCTCACTTGTATTTAGCCTTGTTTCCTTTAACATAACCTAGCCAGCCCTAAATATTCCATATCTTCCACTTT
Organism: Empidonax traillii; assembly: GCF_003031625.1. NCBI lineage: Eukaryota > Metazoa > Chordata > Aves > Passeriformes > Tyrannidae > Empidonax > Empidonax traillii. The sequence goes on along the minus strand of NW_020955424.1, from coordinate 342,862 downwards.
CCTAAACAGAAAAGTTCCTTACAAAAGCAAATAATGAGCAGTTCATGAGCACTTTGACTTTAAAATCTCATGAAACACCGCGTAGCCAAATAATTGAAAAAAATTTTTTGCTATTTTAATCTAAATTTGTAAATCATCTGTGCAAAATTATTTCTCATGAAACATATTTGTCTTTATTTTTTTCCTATTTTTCTTTAAAACTACATACATATACACACATCTATTACTGATGCAGGTAAGCCACAACTCTTTTTGAATGTGAAATTGAACTAGCAGCCTTTGATCTGAACTACAGGCTGATCTGAATTCAAGAAAAGGCTGCTGCTAAGCCACATTCCCATTCAATCCATTAAACCATTCACTTCCATGCTCCTCATCACACTGACTCCTAATTTGACAATGACAAAGAGCTCCACGGTGATTTTAAATTTCATAATTTTAATCTGTCAAGTCTGACATTTAATTAGTGCCCTTCTAACCTGTGCCCGCTCACTTGAAGGTTACTGTTGGTTTTCCTTTAGAAATTTTTCCTCTGGAAGAGTGGATTAATAAATATGTACATAACTGGCAGGGATAAAGACAATACACACACAATGGTCTATTAGTTCCAAATCTAGACAGATGAGGTTAATAATATTTTAAAGTGCTGCTTTATTGTATTAAGAGTGATTAAGCCCTTGGCTCAGCCCTGTATGAGTTGTTCATTCAAAACATAAAATATAAGGTCTATTAAGCAAAGTCTAGTGAGAATGGTTACCCAAACTACAGTAGTAGTGTGTTCATAAAGCATACTACGGGAATGCAGAATTTCTGAGATATAATTTTTTGACTTAGCAAACACAATGGAACACGCCAGGCTCACTAAACAGACTAATTAGATTTTGATCACTAGTCAGTCTATGAGAACCTGCTGTATAGACTAAAATCTAGTGTAATTTAATGCTCTGGTATTTCATTTTCTGGAGGACTGAATTCAAATGTAAGTTAGGTCACTTGTTAAAAATGAGTTTGCTGTTCTTAGATCAGCCCCACGAGGACATAAATCCCAATCACAAAAATATGCCACCATTCGTTAGCACTAGCAGAATGGTCAATCAAAGTCCTCGGGGAACAAACCTCAGCCAAGCTTTCCAGCACTATACGTGGCTGCAGTCAGTAATGTATGATGTTCATTATATTGTCACTAAATATTGAACATCCAGAAGTGAAGATAGGAATAAAAGAATGTCCTTTCTTAAAGCAGGCATTAGACAAAAAACATCTGAGAGAGTACAGGGATACCATGAGCCTCTTAGTTCTCAGCTGGGCATGCCCCTTTTCTTCACTGTGCCACAGTGCATATATTTCAGAAAATAATGAGTCTACATGAATATTGTTATTTTATTTATCAAAGAAGATACCACCATGATATAGTAGATTATCTGGCAAGTTAGACTTCTTCTAATACAATTTAATATGAGTGAGCCTTCTCCAGAGTTTTTTTAGAAGACCCAGAAGAAACAAATAACACCAAGTAGATTTGTTTAAACAGTATTGGTCTCAAAACCCATTTGGATACAGGTTTATACCCTACTAGTTTCACCCATATTCCTCTCTCAAAGTAGTTATGGTTAACTGTTGCTGGAGTGAAATAAGAGTTGGCAAACGTGACTATGAGTAACCTTTAAAAAAACCCAAAATGACACAAAAAATGATTCACCTTTGCCTTTATATAATGTATTGATTTAGGTGTACAGGGTGATATATGCCAGTATCTCAGGATTAACCTCTCCCTCTGGATACTGTTCTTCCATTGTAGGAAGAACAGGAAACAACATTTCTGAAAAGTTTCTGTACGTTTCCTGAATTACCATTATTGCATTAAACAGAAACAGAAACGTACAATAAAACCCAGTATATTATGCTTAAATGTTTTCAAGGAAATTCTGTGGGAGATCAATGTTGGATTTGAAACTAAAGGTAACTGCTGAGCACTGTGGAACAAACATATGTGACACAAATCTGGAATTTGCTGCCATTCATTTCTCATTCTCTTCATCCTTGGCTCACCAATTCCTCTGAGAACATTCCTGGCCTCTTCTACGTACTAGATTATATGCTGTAGCACTCCAATTAATGTAAATCCACATTTTTCTCTGGATCTATCAATGCTGCTTTAGAATTGAAGGGTTAATTGGTTTTCACTAATTCTCTACTGTCCAACACACTAAACACTGGAAGGAGATTAAAAAATGTTCATGAAAATAGACTACAATGTCCTTACTAATAACTGCAGATTCCTTTTTCTTACTAGTCTAAGTAACTTTTTAGCATCTTTATGGGACTTTCCTGAAGAAGAAGGTGGCAATGGTGTATAAGATAGTGTGTTCCTCTTCGTTAATACTGTCATCTTCATCAGGATAAGTCAGTGAGACTTTTACATGCATTTTTGCGTCTCAGCAGTAAATGGTGCTTTTCTTCCGTCCTCAGAGATTCAGGCTCAGCTTGAACAAGGACATTTTTTATTTAGGAAGTGCTGAGCAGCACAGTCAAATTTTTGAATGAATGTATAACTATATATTTTTGTCAGGAAATATTCCTTAGCTTCTGAAACTCAAGAAAGTTAGGCACTTCCTTGCAAGAACTTTTAAGGGATCTTACCTCCCATATGCAAGAATCAAATTCAAATCTCCCTGAATCATCACCTTGTAGCTTTTATTGGCATTTCATTTCTTTATTTATTTGGGTACAAATCTTATAATGTTTCTGCTTTCTGTCCTGTTGTGGAAAATAAGCATTTTTGAAATCCTTAAAAGTTTCACTGGGTAGGTATTTTACAGAGTTCTTGTAGGACTTCTTTCTAAAAATTTCTTTTTCCCAATTTCAAGTTTTCTAAATTGGGGCAGTATTTTAAGGAAACCATTCATCTTTGCTTATTGTTTCCAAATGTGACAGCTTATAAGAACAAATATATGATTCTGGTGTCCAAGTTAGGAGTTAACCATTTTGTCTGCAACTAAAATACATCTTTAAGTCAGCTAAGGCTCCTTTCTAGCTCCATTTCTGCTGTTACAACTGTGGTAACTTATTATGTGAACTGGTATGACTAATTATATAACATTATTAGTGGAACACTGTTTAATATAATATGGCATAGGCATGGATTTGTTCCCAAAAATTGTGGCACATAGGCTATTAAAAAGATCTTAATGTGTCCTTTACAGTTAGGGCTGAGAGAACACATATGCATCTGCTAAATTATTTGTGACAAATGGCTGTCACGAACTAGTGATAGCAATGACTAAAAATGGAGACCAATGCATTTAAATAAATTCACTTGGTATAAGTACATTTTTTGTATATGAGACAGCACACTGAAGACTACAGCTATTTTCACACTATTGGGCAGACCCCAGTTTATTTCAGTGCTTGCGAATAATAGAACAGCAGCAGCTATTTGCTTGAGTGGCTTTCATGTGAAAAGAGATATTCCTGCTCAGCTCACAGGTCCTGACTACTCCTCATTTCCATGCAGTATTATAAGAAATTCAAGGATGCCTACCCAGGGTGCTCATCAGATGTTCCGGAAGGGATAGTCCTCACCAGATTCACGTTTTAAAATAGAATAATAATAGAATCATTAAGGTTGAAAAAGACGTCTAAGATCATGGAGTCCAACCTTTGACAGAACACCACCACGTCAACTAAGCCATGGCACTAAGTGCTATGTTCAGTCATTTCTTGAACACTTCCACGGATGGTGATTCCACCACCTCTCTGCGAAGTTGGTTCCAAAGTTTAAAAGCCCTTTCGGTGAAGAAATTCTTCCTGATGTTCCACCTGAACATTCCCTAGTGCAGCTTGAGGCTATGTCCTCTTGTCCTGTTGCTAGTTGCCTGGGACAAAAGGCCAACACCCCCTTTTCTACAAACGCTTTTCAGGTTGCTGTAGAGAGTGTTAATGTCTCCCCTGCACTTCCTTTTCTCCAGACTAAATAATCCCAGCTCCCTCAAACACTGCTCACATGACTTACCCTCTAGACTCTTCACAGCTCCATCATTCTCTGGACTAAATCCAACACCTCGGTGTCTTTCTTGTAGTGAGGGGCCCAAAACTGGACACAGCACTTGAGGTGTGGCCTCACCAGTGCCAAGCACAGGGGGACGATCACAGGCCTGACCCTGCTGGCCACACTATTTTTGATACAGACCCGAGATGCCACTGGCCTTCTTGGCCACCTGGGCACACTGCTGGATCATGTTTAGTGGCTGTCAACCAGCAGCCCCAGGTCCTTTAACGCTATATTGCTTTCCAGCCACTCTTACCCAAGCCTGCAGCACTGCTTGGGGTTGTTGCGACCCAAGTGCAGGACTTGACACTTCTCCTTAATGAACCTCATAACAATGGCTGCAGCCCATCAATCCGGCCTATCACGATCCCTCTGCAGGGCCTTAAAGAACCAGAGACTTCTAGGAGTGAATTGGATGTGGTTTACATTCCGAGAGCAGAAAAACCTGTCACAGACCCAGCCAGGTTTTGAGATGGTAGGATTCCAGTTAAACAAATGGAATTGGGGTAAACAGTTCAGGTCTTTCTACTCGCCCTCTGCAACATGATTTTGACCCAATTGCTGGTCACCCGTTTCTAAGAGCAGAGAGCTGTGAGCTTTGGGGGGAAAATCCCAGAATCTTTTGTCTAGGTGAGGGTTTATTTAGGAGCTAAACCGTGAATGAATTAATGGAAGTCATGAATGCATGAAATTGCTTAGCCAAGAAGGAGTTAAAGCTGTCTCCCACAAAAGCAGTTTCTAGCTTACTTGAGAAAAAAAAAAAAAGAAAAATGGTATTTTATCTCTGCTGTCTGAGAATAATGGCAGGTGCTTTTTCTTGCAAAGGATCCTGAGATTGGTATTTTAGTGGAGAAACCTTTTCTTCAGTTTCTGGTTTAGAACTTTAGCTCTAAAGAGGGGTAGAAATACATGCACTTCCCCCTGTTTCCTATTGACTGGTTCTAGCTCTAGCCCTCCTTCAGTGTCTGGAGTTGCCCAGCTGTCAAGCGCTGTGCTCTGCTTAGAGCTGAATTTTGCCTACCTTTCCTGGTGTACCACAAGCAGGTGCAGGTGGATGGGCAGTAATAATAAGCAACACGAGACATCATTTCAGTCATCCAGGATACATTGATTTATTGGCAGGTTAAATAAAATGCAGTAGCGAAACAATACAGGATTACATATGGGAAAAGTGAAGTCTTGCTCATGACCTCTCTGGCCCAGCTTCCGTCTGCAAAGCAAGGGGTATTTCCCTGCTTTGCTGAGAGATACTTGCCTTCTCACTTCTGCTCAACCTCTGACTCTACTAGTTTTTTTGCTTTCTAATTACAGTAGTCTTAATAGCCAGCTGGTTCTATATTTACTTGTCCTTGGCATGAGAGAATCCAATTACTTTCCAATTAGTTTCTAAGTTATTTTTGCTAAGAAGTTGTGTATCTGTCCTTTGTCTCTTGTTTGTCAGAGCATCATCTGGTCCTTTGTTTTATTTTGTCCTACTTCGTGTCCCATCCATGATAATTAGGGATCTGACTGAATATACATCCCTTTATATTGATATTGGGGAGGTAAGAAAGGAAAAGAAGGACACAATACGTAACCTGCTCACTAAAATAAAATAGATCTGCACATGCAAAAATTATGGTAACTATGGTCATATAGCAGTCTCTGGGTATCTCTGTAGAGAATTTTTATTTTATTACAGATAGCTAAGCCAATTACAGCTGGGCAAAATAATGTAATTGATGACTGATTACAGTCTGTGTAGTATAACACTGTTCACTTATTGTTGCATAATTTTTTTTTCCTTTCTCTACAGACCATACGTTTATGTAAAGGCAAGCTTTAACTAAAACTCACTTGGAAACTTGGACATTGTTTAGTTTTGTTTCCAAATCTGTGGTGCATAGACTCTGTCTGTGAGTTGTCAGCACAAAGTTCACAAAATACATCAGAAAACTCATTTTAGGAGCACAAATACGAATTCCCACATGCAATCAATGCTACTAACAAAAGGAAAACAGATTAAAGTAATAAAGAGACTCAAAAGTTAGCATAATTTTTATTTGTCTGTAGAAGAGAATCAGGGTGGAGACATAGCACAAGACAGCCTGTGGACTTCCAGCATTATCATGTTGGCTTTTGTTCTCCTAAGACTCTTTGCATGGAAAACTAACTACACTTGTTTCCTCTGGAACAGAAAGAAAAGAGATTGTTTAAATCAGGCACTCAGATTAGACCAGTTCAGATTTGAGATTGACATATATGTAACAAGCTAAAATCCAAATGAAATCTGTGTCCCTGTCACCAGACTTCAGTTTGTACTGTGACCTAATGAACATACTATATATGCAAACACTGTAAAAATTTTTAAATTTCAATATCACTGTGATCCACTAAAAACATCATATCTCTATTCAAATTCACAGCTTAATTTTCCTGAAAGTTTTTCAGTGTCATCACCACATCACAGAACACCACTGAAATAACACTTAATCCTCCTCCTGTTCATGTTTTTGCTTCTAAGTTGTCCACTGGTTGCTTATCAGAAAAATTAATAGATGGAGTGTCGTTCAGCAGAGGCTCAGAAAGCAGTGCTTGTGCAATTAAGGTTTCCTTCAGTTAGTCTTTATTTCACAGAAAGAGGAATGTATACTTCCCTCAGGCTTGTCTGGATTTGATAGGTATATGTTCTCCCTTATGCTTTCTCTGGTTCACTGCTTTCCTGTGTTTGTCTCATATTCTGAACATGCAGAATGTCAAGCACATACACAGTGTACTCCAGCTGCCTTGTTCATGTAGATGGAAAACCTCAGTACTTCAGAAATATTTTTAAAGCTAGTTTTGCCTCTTTCTATTAGCTGTTTTAATCAGACTGTTTCTTGTTACATCATTTTAGTTCAGGGTTTAATAAGAATTGGAATTCTGGTTAGAATGTCTAAACAGATTTGTTCTATATGAGTCAGCTAGGTTAAAAATATTATTTTCAGTTTAATTAAGCTCAAAGAGTCACTGTAGGAACTGAAAAATCATTGAAGATTTTTTTAACAGGTTTTTTTTTAATTATTTTATGTTTCTTCACTTCATAAGACTAAAAATGGCTGCATAAATATTTCTACATTATTCTGAGTATTTCTACGATTATTATGAAGTTTGTTTCCTCAAAAGACTTGTTAAGAATCAGCTGCAGCACTCTACAGGACTTTTTTATATTGCACCCAAGACACGTTATCACTGAAATTATAAGGGTATTATATAAACTCTGCCAGAACTGTACAAAGGATATACAAGATTTGCAACTAGAAATTTCAAAGACAAGCTGCTAATATTCAGTTTTTAAGACAGAGCCACAATTTGCATTCTTTCCTGGAAACATCAGTTAGACCAAAGTAACTAATGCCTTTTGTAGAATATTTTCCAGTCTTTTTTGCTTGAAATCTTCAGCACACGAATGCAAAAAGTATTTTCCAGCATTAATTTCATAAATGCTGAAATTGAGCATTTTCTGAGGAATGAATGACAAAAAGCCAGCTCTTAGGACACGGTTTATGGCCCTGATAACACATCCATGCTTACCTCTTCTCTTATAAAGAAAACATCCTTTCATTCTTTTAAAATCAGACCTCAGTAAACTAGGAATATCTTAGAAGGTTCCTTTGCTGGAAAAAAGGAATAATAATTGTATCACATAATAATAATAATTGTATCACATTTTTTTTTTTTGTAGGTGCACCCTTATTCTTTGGGAATAAAGTCTTTGTCTGTCTATATCTCAAGTGTGTGGTTCCCTGTTCTACAATAAACTGTATGAAGGGTATTTACAACTTGCAACTCCTACTTAATGCTGGGGAAAATCAACATAAGCAACAAATAATACATAGATGCATTTTCTAAAATAAAATAGAAATTTAAAGTAGAATACAAATGCTAAAAGCAGCTTTTCAGGCTCCTTAAAAGTGGGTCTGCTTTGTGGTTAGGAATACTATCTTCCTTGGGGTCTGAATGACCTTCTGGGTAACAGAAAGTGGAAACATCCACATTTTCTTTAATTAACAAAAATATTTAATTTATTAAAACAAAGAATAAACTTCTTCCCTCTCTTAGAATAAAAACCCAAGAGCACCATAAGCAGATGTTATCACTCTATCCTCTTCATCATGTGTAATTACAGAGGAACAATTATTTGTCTTTCAGGATTCAGCGAAGATGTAGCCTAATTTGTAAAGATTTGACAGTACAAACTATAAGGGCTCTAGTACAACTATTCTCATATCAATAATTAGCCTTCTCTTCATAAACTTTTCTTATCTGCAAAGGTATCAATGTTTTTAAAGAAAAAAATAAAGAATGCATGCCATGAAGTTTTGTTCCCTAGTGAGATTTCAGGTAATCAAATCAAACGTTAGAGATGCCTGGATCCCTTGAAAGGCTATACTTATACAGCCAAACCCTGCTTGATACTTTACATGATTGTAATTAGACTGTGAATGGAATAAATATACTGCGTAGCTGAAAACAATATAAACAGCTCTTACATATTTCTTGAAGTTTTACAGCTTTTCATTTTCTTTTAAATTTATTTGAGAATGCAGACAGATATGAAAAGCCAACAAGCCGACAATTCTACTTTACCCAGGGTATCTTCATCTTTCTCTACATGTTCCCTGAGAGAATAATGAGCCCTGGTGATTTGCTGAGGCACCGCTTCTGTCTATTCATGTTAGGTCATCCAGTTGGGGAAAAGAAACAATATCTTCTAATTATCATTGTGGCATCCGAGTGCATAAGTAGGTGAATGATTAAAAACATCAAAACATGATTTGTGAGCAATGAATTCCCTAAATGAGCATTTGCAGAAAACTGCTTGCAAAAAAATGAGCTGAAATTTGTTTGTGCAAGTGTGTCAGACAACTCTGAACTGCAAACACATTCATAAGAATCTCTCAGCTTTACGACAGTCTTTAAGAAAAATTAATAGAATAGAATAGAATAGAATAGAATAGAATAGAATAGAATAGAATAGAATAGAATAGAATAGAATAGAATAACAGAAGATATCAGCCGGAAGAGACCTACAACAACCAACCAGCCCAACTGCCTGACTATTTCAGGGCTGACAAAAAGTTATTAAGGGCATTATCTAAATGCGTCTTAAACACCGATGTGCCTGGGGCACTGATCATTCTCTAGGAAGCCTGTTCAGTGTTTATGTTTACATTTATGTTTATGTTACAGCATTCTCAGTGATGAAGTGCTTCCTAATGTCCAGTCTAACCTCCCCTGCTGCAGTTTTGAACCATTCCCACATGTACTGTTCTTGCATCCCAAGGAGTAGAGATCAGCACCTCACTCTCCACTTTGCCTTACAAAGCTATAGAGAAGCTGGGGTGGCCCCTCAGCCTCCTCTTCTCCAAACTGGAAAAAGCCAGAGTGCTCAGCCGCTGCTCTCAGGACATGCCTTCCAGACTTTTCTCCAGCTTTGTTCTCCTCCTCTGGACACATTTGAGGATCTCCACACCCTTCTTAAACTGTGGACTTAGAGCTGCACACAGAACTCCAGGTGAGGCTGCAACAACACTAAATACAGTGAAACAATTATGTCCTTGGACTGCCTGGTGATGCTGTGTTTGATGCATCCCAGGACGGAGTTTGTCCTCCTGGTTGTCAGGGCTCCCTTTGACTCCTGTGGATCCTGTTGCTCACTAGCACCCCCAGGTCCCTTTCTACAGGGTTTGTCTCCAGCCACTCCTCTCCCAGTTTATAGTTCTGCCTGGAAATACCCATCCCACACGCAGAATATGGAATTTGGACTTGTTAAATTTCATCCCATTGGTGATGGCCCAGTGCTTCAATTGATCTAGACTCTCTCTACAGAGCCTCCTGTCCCTCCAGAGAGTCAACAGCATCTCCCAATTTGGTATCTTCAGCAAAAATGACAATGGTGCATTCAACTCCTGTATCCAGTTTGTTGATAAAAATATTGAGCAGAACTGGCCCTAGAGCTGAACCCTGAGGAACATTATTGCTGACCAGTCATCATGCAGCTATAGCTCTGCTCACTACCACACTTTGGACTCTGCCCCTCATCCAGTTCTTCAGCCAGTGCACTGTGAACCTGCTCATCCCACAGCTGGACAGCTTGTCCAGAAGGATCCTGTGAGGGACAGTATCAAAAGCCTTACTAGAATCCAGAAAAACTACATTCACTACCTTCCCTTCATCCATGAGGAAGGTGACTTTATCATAGAAAGATACCAAAGTAGTTTAACTGGACTTCCTTTTGTGAGCCCATGTTGACTGTGCCTGGTGATTGCATTGTTCTTTAAATTCCTTTCAGTAGTGCCTACTGTAATCTTCTCCATATTTTTTTCCAGGATCAGACAATAGACTAACAGGTCTAGAGTTACTTGGGTCTTCCTTCATGCCCTTTTTGTAGACTAGAATAATACTGCCAAGCTACCAGTCAGCAGGGACCTACCCAGATTCCCAAAACCTTTGGTAGATGATTGACAGAGATCCTGCTGTAACATCCATTAGCTCTTTCAGTACTCAGGGATCTCATCAGATCCCATGGACTTGTGAAAATTCAGATGATACAGCTGGTGCCTTACAATTTCAGTGTCCACAAATAGAAAACCACAGATTCATGGGCCTCTGACTCAGGGGATTCAGCAGCCCAATGTCTGTCAGTATTATTAAAGACTGAGGCAAAAAATGGATTTCAATGCCTCTGCTATTTCTTCATCCCTATTAGCCAGATGACCATCTTCAACAAGTGTTGGTCCAATGTTTGTTTTCTTTAGACCTCAGAGTTCATAGCTTTTGCCCATCTCCAGACTGCTTCTGGGAGAAGTAGTGTATGAAAAAGAGAAAACTCTAACACTAAGCAAGCACTGCTCCACAATTATGTTAACAACACTGCTTTAGTCACAAATCTAAAATACAGCACCTGCAGGCTGCTATGTAGAAAAATAACTCCATCACAGCGAGACCCAGTGTACCTATTGAGAAGCATCACATGAAATCTTTTTTTTTGGAGGGGGGATATTAGGTGATGGCGGCTGATAAACTAGATCTCTCTCCTTCTCTTACTAAGAAAATTCCCCACAGAATTTTTTTTTAATTTTTTTTTTTATTTTTAATGGAGGATTTTGGCCTTTCATGCCCTGAAGAAATAGCTTACCTTTGGAATTCAATGAGATGTGGGTCCAGTGATTCTCTTGCCTCTTGGAGTGATCGCTAATAGAACTAGATTGGCAACATCCATGAAACATCCATAAAACATTTCACAAAGAAAGTCGGAAAATTAGGTGACAAAATGCTTGTATAAAGGAAAGGATAAGCTAAGCAAAGATGTAATGCCATTCTCTCCTCCTCCCTGTAAAGAGTCTGGCATCTTTGCTCTCCCTTAGGGAGCCATTGGCAATCAGTTCCAATAATGAAGAAAGCATTGCCAATCAGTTCCAATAATGACTCCATTATTAATGGGTATGTTTTCTTCCTACGATATGTTTCTTCCTTGATTCTGTCTGTAGGAGTCTTATTCTCCTTACCCCTTTGGCTAGCATTAATTTGTTCAGCTTTTTTCTTCCCCCTGCCCTTTCTTTTCCCTGCAAACCTTAATTAATTCTGTATATTCTAGTTTAATAATACTTACCTACCTCAGAGGGACATTTTGAAGCTTAATTAATTATTGTACAGGTATTTTTTTTCAGTTGCATCTTTGAGCAATCCCTCTTTGCAGCTATCCTGGTAACTTTTTGTTCCTTCCATTTTTCTTTTGTAGGCCTTAGAAACTCATGTGCCTCAGTGAAGATAATTACAATTTCTCTTTTCTTCTTCTACATCGAGGAACCCTTCCATGCAGTAAAGTCTGCTTACTCTGTGTTGGATTCAAAAGGATCCTACATTTCTCTTGCTGTTTGATTTCCAACATACTGAGTTTCAGAGCCATGGCCCCTGTCCTAAGCTGCTGAAGAAGTGCAGACCCAAACTGGAATGAGGCTCCTCAAGGCTCAGCTGCCCTGGGAGATGGTATCTAAGCTGTGAAGAAACACACAAACCAGAGGGGAATGGAGGCCTCCTTGTTAACTTCTTCAGCACTTGTGGTAATTTTAACCAGAGGAAACATAACAAAGGTGCTGCCTGTCCATTCTCATGGACAGCTGAGAGTTTTGCAGCACGCTTGAACTTCCCCTCCACATGCTTCTCTACCCCTCAGCAGCCACTAAAATCACTTTTTTCACCATCCTGTAAGACTTCCAGATTCCTCTATATATTCATGTGACATTTTGCCTACACAGAGATTATTTTGTCACATCTACATACACCACCACCCTCAAGATGAACGTGCAGTTTTATAGCACAGCAAAATTTGTTTTGCCACTGTAGAGAAAGCAGATGGTTGAAACATTTACCAATGTTTCCAACCAGCCTCCTCCAAGTGTTCAATTGCCTTAGCAGGAGCTTAACAACAAGAGCGTTGGAGACTTGAAAGAAATAGGAAAAGAGGGGACTGTGACACAAAAAGGAAAAGACCACTAATCTAATATTTTATAAGAAGTTCCAAGTGGAACAACTGCTTACAATGATTTAAAAGTTCTACTGACAACAGTTATTTTTAAAATATTAACTAATCTACACCTCCAGTTTTCCTGGATCTAAGACATCAAACTTGCACAAAACCACCCCAGCACAAGGGGACATATGCCCTACCTGATAATATTAATGGAAAATAGAAAGGAGGAGGAATTCTGGTCTAAAAGCTCTGAATGACTTCACTAAGAGCCGAATTTTTTGTTTCTTGGGGGGTTTTTTTTGGTTTGATTTTTTTTTTTTTAGATTGCATTTTGAAAGCCAGCAGTCCCTCCCTGCTTGTTCACCACTGCAACAGCTACACTACCTTGAGTTTATTGCTTAATACATTTCAGGTGGTCTAAAGACAGAGACTCAGAGAAGAATTGGAAGTGAACTAGATTATGACTTGAAAAAAATCCTGGGTTTTGCATTAGCCTGGTGATTGTGACAAGTTTGGAATATGCAGCACGAGCAACATTTCTGAAATCATGACAGATTGTAAAAGCAATAAATTTTAACTTATTTTTTAAGCCAGATACTTTTTTTTTTCTTGTAGGTGTCCACTCCCCTTTACCAAGCCCAAAAATGGGGACAGTGGGGGAAGGTACAAAAGCACTTTTGTGGTGTCTTTGAAGCTAATGGCCAAACAGCCTCTGAATTTGAGCTCCCACATTGGTGGGTATGTAAATTCTCTATCACAACAGAGTCAATTTGGTTTGCAACAGCTCTTCTGTGAAGTTACTAAATGTTCATAGCTACAAATCAATATAGTAAGAAAGAATGGACACATGTTCATGTGTGCTAAAATATGTTTTGCCAGGTGTACTTGAAAGACCTCTACCGAAACAACTACTAGTTGACATGCTTAAAATTTCCTAAGAGCTGTTAGAGAGTTTTCCCAACTCTTAAGTGGCCATCAAGGAAAATTTTTATTGTAGTCGTCATCCATGCAGCATGAACTTCAAAACAGCATTTTGGTTTTTTCAGTGCTATCCTGAAACATTCCAGATATCTCCCTCAACTACTGCCCAGAGCTTGACTAAACCTCTGTCATCAATCCAACTCACCACTGTGGCTCAATAAATGCACAACTAGGGATAACTTGAAGATTAAAAAAAAAAATACATTGACAGAAAATAATTTACCTTCTACAGGTAGCATATTTCAATCACAAATTTACTGCTAATCAGCCTACTTCCTTCGCCTGTGCTGGAGACTTATTTTTCATCATAGTTTTTCGTCAGTTCTCTGTGCATCCTGCTTTATTAAGAGAGAAAAAAAATCAATGATCTTAATACAATGCTACCTAAAAAATTTTCACTGTGTTACTGTTCAGCTTCTTTCACATGTAAAACAATTTTTAAAATTGATAAAAGTAGTGACTTTTCCCTGCTTCATTTAGAATGTAGCAAAATTACATAAAAAGATGAAACCATGTGGATGACTTATTAAACTCCCCCACATTTGTGTAATTTAGACATTACATAATGTATGAAGGAGCACATCTCATATATACATATTTCAACAATAAACATTAATAACATGTTAATATATTTATTTCTATGCTCTTGCTTTAATCTACCAAAGGAAGCTGGAAGCAAAGTTCATATCACAGTTATTTTCATTAAAGCTACCCTATTTTAAGAAAGGCCTAAGCTTTCTTCAGTAGGTTATGAATATTTTACCTTTCAGCATACACATAAATATACAAATATATGAATTTCATATACCTGCTACTTAACAAATGTTCTCCATCTGTACAAGAAGATATTTCGAGGACATTTGGACTCATTATGATGAATGGAGCCATTACCAGAAGATCAGGTACAGGGTCATGGAAAACAATGGACAAAGTTGGTAAGAGACTGATTTGAATTCTGCAGAGATGGATATAATAGCTGCTTTCTCGGTTACATTTATATTTATTGCTTATGCATTCTATATTTCTACAGTTATTATTGCAGCTATAGTCTATATTTTATAGTGTAAAACCATGCTGAGACTGCTGATAATAGAATTTGATGTTTATTTTGCAATGAAGCTCAGAGACTGTTCCACTCTGTCCTTGCATAAGCACCAGGCAAGTGCAAAAATGTCTATGGACAAGAATTTGGAGATAGCTGTGATGTAGCCAGCTTTGTTATCTGAACCCCTCTTAAATCACATCTTGTTTTTCTGACTGTGAAATTTAATTTTAAAAGAAAAAATAAGAGTCCACAACACACGAGCTAGGGGTAAGGAGAGCAAAAAGTTTGTAGCCCTGGTGCTAGGAATGGAGCTGGGCTGCCCAGTTTGTGACCTGCATGAGAACCCCACAGCTGCTGACTGAACTAGTACAGCTGGCAAAGCTTTATTCCCAACTGAGTAAAAGTGATAACTAGGGAAGGAACAATGCCTGTTCTGGTATACTTAGAGGGACATGGAGTCCTTTTATACAAGGGTGCAAAGACAGTGTAAAAGTACAAGCTCCGCCCCAACACCTCCAGAGTAATCAGTGAGCAGGCGGGGGAAGAAGCTGGTCAGTTATTGGTATACAAGGACACAGGCTAAGGCAACTTCTACCACTCGATATTTTTGAGAACAGGCTAGCCAAGGATCTGTTAGATGTGTTTAACATATTGGTGATTCTATTTTGGAGTAGATGAATAGACTATGTTCTTCTAACCCTATTATGTGATTACTTCTTTGACAGTGTATTTAAAGGGTGACTCACAGTCTTTGGGCCTAGTTGTATATGCATGGCAAGATCATACTGATCAAGATTCAATAGTTCAAATAACAGAAAATACATTACTAGCACCTGCAGCATGTTAGGCATGAGATCGAGATGTTATTTTGAGACTGATGGACCACTGGTGGGGGGGCTGTTTGGATTCATGGCAGGGCAATGCAACACATCTTGTTTAAATTAACCACTTGGTTTAATTAACCAACTGCGGACAGGACCTGCCTATGCAGGCTGGTATCTCTCCACTGACTTTGGGGAAGGTCCTTTTCAACCTCAACTATTCTGTGAAGTTATGCCTCCACTGTTTTAGGAGGTCAGTGCACTGGGGGGCAGTGCTAGTGTGGGCACAGGCTGGATGTCAGGTAAGACACCTGTAAAGAGCTCTTTCACTGCTGCCATCCTCAGCAGACCCACTGGCCATAGAAGCTGGGACACCATGAATGACCTCAGTTCTGAACCAACGATGCCAGTCTGCCTTTCCAAGTGGAGAGAGTTGTCAGCCCTGCCACAGAGGGATGCCTGTCTCCCTGGTGCTGTCAGCCATCCCAGGCCCAGTGATTCCTGAAGCACAGTGCTCTGGGCCCAGACAAGAGTCCCTTCAGTGTTCACTGCAGAGATGCCACGTCCCTATGTCCACGCTGAGATCATATAACTAAGAGCAACAGAGAAGGAGCTAATCTAAGAGGTAGTTTTAGAACTTGCACTGTTTATTGTGCGATACCAGCTGGGAGTAGTGGAGAGCTGGGTACTGGGAAAAGCCTCAGGCTGCCTGCAGAATTGCAGTATCTGGCTATGCATGTCAATCTGAGCAGCTCTCATACTTTCTCAGGTATGTGTCTGGAAAACACCCACCATTAGAAACAGTAGTAACAAGCAAGTAATGACACGACACACAATTAAAATCAGTGTCGGTGCTATCAGAAAACCAGTTCTCTTAGGGAATAGATCGTACCAGCTGGAAGAGAGCAACAGTTGTTTCCTCATGACAGTGTTAGAGGTAAATGCTGTATAAAAAGGCAATAAATATTTGAAAGAAATCATCAAGATTTACTTGCATGACTGAAAGTATCCCAGATCAGCAGAGAGAGGAAAGAACATATATGAGTTTATTTATCTTAAGGAATGGATTACTGAACATGAGAACCTCTATGAAGATCAATCAAAAATCAATCCAGAAATCATCAGTTTTCTAATCAGTCAATCATTATAGATAGCAGTAGCAGCATCTGCCTCAAACCACATCCAAGTCTGTAGTGTGATATTCCTTAGCAATTGCATCATAACAAAATCATCAAGTTTAAATATGAAACCACAACAATTAAGTGAATTCAGTCCGATAAGAATCAGTCATTCTAGACATTGTTATGACTGAAAGACTGGGAATAAAGGGGAATGCTGTTTACAAATTAAAGGTCCTATTCACATGGTATAAGGAAGCTGTTGCTCCCAGATGGACCTGTATTAATACGGCAACCAAACCAGAGCTTGCTAAATATGCTAAATATGGCTAAACCTACAATGTGGTTTACTAATGCAAAAAAGGAATTTAACTTTATTTTGCCAGATAGAGTCTCACTGAAATATCTGACTATGGGTTTTTGCATTCAGAAGCTTAACCTTAGGTGTTCTAGTTACTTTTTCTGAATTATGCACTTGTTAAAATGTTTGTATAAAAATTATGCTTACATTAAAATAGTTTATTTAAACAAAATATTTGAAAATAATTAGAAAAGCATCACATAATGCAGAAGAGTTTTTGAAGTAAAATAGACATATCAGCATGAATCATGAAACCACACAAAAAAATTAAGGCTTGGGGCAAAGCACTCACAAAGCACTCAGCACAGAAAATAAGAGAAAATTGAGAATCTGGGGTATAAACATACTTGCTAGAATTCACAGAAGTCTGTTCACAGCTCTGTCGTAAGCTCATAATTTTTTTGGATAGTCATGGGCAGCAGGTACTGAGAAACTTCCTCGTGAGAGTCATCTTGTTCCTTAAGTGACCTCCAACTCCTCCACTAATCAGAAGATACACAAAACCAGGAAAACACCTTGTTCAGATATGCTAATAGTACATTTATTTGTCAAAGTTAAATTGAGGGGAAGCATGCTTTCCAAAGTTGGACCTTTATTTTAGTTTTTTAAATTATGAACTATCAAAGATTTTGTAAGTCAAAACTCCTTAATAATATTCCACCAAACTGGATTTAATCTCAGATTCTGCAAGAAGCAAGCCCCACTGTTACTCAGCTGTTATGCTTTTGAGGATAGCACAGGGGAATGAAGGGCAGCTGTCAGTCAGAAAATGGCCAGACCGCACTAAGGCAGCTCAACTGCTTGAGATATTGTCTCCAACTCCCATTTATTTGGCAATATCATTCAAAATCTTGAAGTTCTGTTGAGTGCTTATTGTTTGAACATCAGAGAAGTACCTGTTTCCAGGAACACACCTCCCCATCTCCTCTCACGGGGTCCTTCAACCTTTCCTTTCAGATAAGTGTGTGAGCATTTGTCATCTCTTGCCTGTATGACCCAGTTGTACCACTGATTTGAAAGTAAAACTGAACCAAAAAGCTATGAAATCCTATCTCATTTCTTCATGCCTCCTGCTCTGGTAATCCTCTGTTCATATTGTTATACTAGGCAGTCATCTTTTGATGTCAGTATTTGGTTCTAATCTTAGACTTAATTTTCACAAGAATTTATGACTCGCTAGCTGTGGCTAAAGTAAATTAAAATTCCTGGGGTAGATCACAAAACTGAGAGTGGAACATTTGAAGAATGGGAATGGCATATTCTCCAGTTCCAGGCTGTCATAAGAGATGAGCCCAGGTGGGTCCACAACCCATGTGCCTTAAAAGATGCTATGAGGCCTCCATATTTAAAGAGACTTTTCTGCAAAAGGCAGTTGGGGAACTCAAATATTGTTTCCCATCAGTATTACCTAATCAGTCAACAAACACTCTTTACTCTGAACTTGGTTTCAAGAACAAAAGTCTATGAGGAAAGAGTCTCAAGGCTACTTTCTTGATTTTATGCAAAAACCAGATTTATTCCAGGCATAAGTGACAAGGCAAATCACAAGATGGCAAGAATAGGCAAAAAAAGTCTTCCATTTAAATAACACTTGACTGTTATTTGTTTGGAATGCACCATAGACTGTGAGTCCTTGTCAAAAGTAGCTGAAATGTAGAACTCTTTAATGAATGCAGACCCTCTTTGTATTTCCACGATGCAGTCTTTTAGTATTTAGAGTTTTGGAGAAAGCTAAAAATTTTTCTGCTAGAACGGGAAGCAGTTTAATCTTACCCAGGCCCAAAGCCTGAAGGTTATGTAAGCTAATATTGATAGCATAAACATTACTAGGGCATTAGAATCAAAGCTTCAGGAAATTCAGACCTGCATAGTTGATGTTGAAATTTAATATGTGGATTCCATATTCACCCAGTGTCAACAACAGCTACTCACGTTTCCAATGCTTTCGGTTTATGCATGGGGTGAGCGCATAAAAGATAGGAACCGTGTGGCAAACCATATATTAGCAATCTGTGCTGTATAATGGACAGAAAAAAAGTACTATACAGCCCTGATTATTCTTGGATTGCACATAAAGATCCTACATGTACGACAGCGTCAAAGCATCGTATTTAGCCATGACCACCAGGTCTTTTGAGTCATGTTGCTTTTGGTACAAATAACAGCCTCAGTTCTCCGTTGCATAAAAGCAGTGAAATGTTACCTTCTTAATTCAAAAAAATATCTTCCTACAGTTACGTAGGAAGATAGTTATTATGTCCATGCTATATATAGATAGATGCATATACAAATATATATGCATATTAAGGTTTGCATGTATCACCATCACGGCTAGGCTTCGCGAACGAAGATTTGAGAGGGGCTCTACCCACGCTCGCTACAAGCGTGCTGATGGCTGAAAAGGCCAATGTGAGACAGACAAGTCCTGTTGCAGAACGTACAGCAGAAAGGCTCCCCAGGTGATATCGATGAAATGCGATTCTTTCTGCGTTGTCTTTTCTCCTCGAGAGTGATCCTGGGTGTGTTCTCAAAAGCAGCAGCAGCGTTATAGATGGTGTGTCTCCAGGCCTCCCAACTGGAGGCCAGGGTAGACCAATGGTGGTGATCAATATGGCCAAGGATGAGGGACTGTTTCATATATATATTAGATATAGATCTATGCAGAGAAAGAAAGAGAGAAAGGCAGAATGAAGAAGAACACAAATATAGGAGACAATGTAAGTCTTAATGTTTTTCAATGCACTCAAAATACCTTCTTGAAGGAAGACGGAAAGATTTGTTCATGGTCGTGTTGACAGGGAGTACTCAAGACAGTGATATTACTGTCTCATTAAAATTTTTGAATTTTAAAAGGAAATTCAGGGGGAAAATCTAAACTTGGAACTGATATTTGCATGAAGTCTCAACTTTAGTTCTCTCAAAATTATATTTCCCTTTGCTAGTTGCTCTTGTCAATGAAGGATGTTGATTTTTTTTTGCTCTGAACCTTTATTCTATCCTCTTGCTTGAGTCTTTACTGGAGGAATGATCAGATTTTCTACCTCCTGCTTCCACTTCTGTTTGCCCTGTTATTTTACATAACAGATGTTTTGCTCCTTTTTGTGTAATGATGGATTAATTGTGTAGTGATAACAAAGCTAACTATAGTGATATACAGAGATATCGTCACTAACTATATTCAAAATATTAGAATGAATTAGTTCTGAAGCTTAAGAGTAACCGGACTTTTAGAGTTTTTCTGTATGACAACGTGTCAGACAGTGATTGGACTGAAATTAATGATTAAGTAGTTAATATCCTGAATGGCAGAGATATAACAAGACTAGAAATAATACCTTACAGACACGCTTCCATTACTACAATGTGAAATGTACCTAGAGGTCAAACGTTTTGAAAATGAAAACTTCAAAGAACTTGATCTCTGTTTTGGTACCTAAGGACACTGAATAATTTTCAAAGCTCTCGCGAAATGATGGCTTGCTGAAACATGCTGAAAATCTGAGAAAAAAGTAATTTCTAACATCATTAGGAAATGAAGACTTGGACCTATTCTTTTTATACCTTGGACATAGTGTCCTATCAAAGTTTACAACATAACAAGATCATTATGAGCTGGACAGTGAGTGTAGGAAAATAGTAGTTTCCCGTACTACTTTGCCCACTTGGCCACAGGAGATTTTCCTGTACCTCAGAGACGCATTGTATAGACAGAAGTAGTTGAACTGTGGAAATAATGATTCACAGATGTGTGAGAAGTTGTTTCAGACACTGAGGAAGATACATACATAAAATTTGCATTGTGTGAGCTGTACTATCCTTTTCCCTAATGGCATGAGTTAAACTTCTGAGTAGCCAGGATTTTACCTAGTAATGCTCTTAGTATATGTTATTCACTACTATATTCTACCTTTTTTCTTCTGACACATGTGGTAAGAACACAAAGACCCCTTTGTTGCTAAGGTTAAATTTCCTCTCTGGTGCCTACAAACTGGGAGAAATTACAGGTAATTTTGAAGTCATATATGTACGGCCTGATTTTTCAGACCAGAGTACATGAGTGGAAAAGTCATCCCAGGAGTGTGGTCTTAACTGGCATTGTCCAGCATCACCATGCTAGTTGTCAAGCTGGTTATCCTTTACTTAAATGTGCTAAAGATCAGTGGGACACTTCTTTCTCCTGAGCTGCATCTTGTTCTGGTGGTCCTCGAGGCTCCATCTGCACCTCAGTCTTTTGGCTTGACCAACCTGCTTCAGGTTCTTTTCCTTGCTGCTGATTTCAGTTTAGTATTGCCACCAGTGAGATCACACTGCAGCGATTCCAATAGTTCAGCTGGTATTAAACAGGTTTTTAATCTAGTAATGTAAGTGTTGACATAGTCATTGTTTGTAGGACTGAAATGTAAATATATTCCTCTCCTAGTCTTGCTTTCAGGTCAAAAAACAACAGCAATCTCTTTTTCTGCCCAAGTCCCCAGATCAGCACCTCTGCAGTGCCTCAATTTTTTCTGCAGTCACAAAACTCATCAAACACCTGTGAGAGCTGATCATTGCCTAGGACATTCTCCTGGCAGTACCCTTTTCCAGACCTTCCTCTCCTCACCCTTCCCTGCCCCGAGAAGATAAAAAAACTTTAGATTTCTCATTTTTATCCCAACCTGGTCAGTTCTTGATGCATGTCCTGTCTTTCCTTTCACTGCTTCCATATTGCATAACGTTTTTTTTTTTTTTTTTTTTTTTTTTGTCCAGAAAAACTAACCTTCCTTGTAGATAAGAGTACCTAGGAGGCTCTCCCTCTCTGCTGCTGTCTAGCTGCTGGTTTATTTTCCTATTAATCACATTCTTCCTTTAGAAGAATGGACTGACAATTGTCACTATAATTTACGTAGTATCTACTAGGAAAAATCAGGAGAAATCTGTACTCTGAAACTAGATTGCCACTTTGCTAATCAAAGAGCTGCTTTCTGCTCCCTCTACCAAGATTCTTCCAAGTTTATTTCATCCAAACTCAACTATAAAAAACAGACCAGATGACTGGCAATCTATAAGCAGCTCTTTCTCTCTGCTGACTAAAAATGGGGTTAGGCAATTAGGCCACATGAAGATGTTTACCCTGTCTAAAGTGAGGTGAGATACATCCCATCAGTGTTACTTGGGGTAGATGGTTTTTACTTCACAGCTGCCATTAAATAACATCTAACGATATTTAAAAGAACCTTAATAAAAGGTGTTGTGAAGCAAAAAGCAACTGCTCTTAACATGTTGTAATTGCAGACTTCAGTGTGTCTGGCAGATAAGGCATCTATTGTTCCTTTAATGCACGTGAGACACATAGCACATTTAATTACCCCGTATGTCAAAATTAATACAGATCCCAAAGCAGGCAGTGTCAATACATTTAGTTATATAGCAATTATAGTGCAGCCAGAGCTACTTAATGTACAGGATTGAAAACAGAAACTAAACAAACATGAAAAAAGGGG
This sequence comes from Empidonax traillii, assembly GCF_003031625.1. NCBI lineage: Eukaryota > Metazoa > Chordata > Aves > Passeriformes > Tyrannidae > Empidonax > Empidonax traillii. Next base: position 320,514 of record NW_020955424.1, on the reverse strand, counting down.
GGGAAAGCATGGATCAGTGCTTCAAAGAATAACCTTATAACCTTAGGAAAGCAGGAGTTGTTCATTAGTACTAGGCTTCAAGTCCAAATAAATATGTAACCTCTCAAAAGTGTTCAGACCAACCCCAGAGCCTGTTAGGCCTTGTTGTTTAGAGACCTCAGAAAGGTGAAGGTGAGCTCTTGACACAATGCTTTTCATTTGAATTCGCTTCCTGCTCTCTCGTTTACTGGAGGTAACTTCCCTTGGTACCTCAGCTGGCTTTCTTCATACAGAATGATTCTCTATTTGCATTTTGGTCCTAATACTGAATTCGCCTAACATGATTCAATCTTATTTTCCCAGTGGTACCATTAATATTTTAATTTAATCAGAATTTCAGGAACTTGTTTGCCATCCAGAGCAACTTGGTTACCTGTCAGCCTCCATCAGCTTGTCATATTAGAGGTGATTGTTCCTTGAATCTAATCTACTTTAAATGATTTCATTGGGTAGAGGTCTATAAATCATTTCAGAATGGGTCTGACAGATGAAGGCTTAGGTAAGTAAACAAATCAGGCTTGCTTTACTTTAGGCAGCAATGAACTTGGCTTTATCAACTTCTCATTGATTTCTGTACTGCAAAAGGTCAAAAAAAATCTCTTTAACATAAGAACATTATTAATATAAGTACAGTATTACAACCAACCATAATTAAGATAAGTTCCAACATTCAGTGATGAGGCTGACTTAAGAACATTGCAGACTGCATTTCAATAAAGCCTGTTATGCAGTTTGAATTGATGAATTCATTTCCAAAAGGTTTACTTTTGTCTTTCCAATCAAAACAGAAATTAACTAATTAAGCAGTCCAGAGTCCCGCTGGATTTTGAGCCAAGTTTGTAAAGGATAATATGATAAGTCTGCAGCTGGGAGTCTAATGTACATTATATTATTTGAATCTTACAGTATGTTCACATTAACTTACCTAAAATCATAGTTAAAAGCAAAAATCTGGTCTCTGTGAAATGTTGCTGAGGAATCAGACATCACATCGGGATTCACTTCAGATGTGCTGGGGCTGAGTTAATCAGTGATTGTCAGCATGAAGCTGGCAATGACAAGGTGATACAGAGAACAAGGTATGTTACATAAGAGCACATTTTGTTGTAGTCTCTGGATTTCAAACAATACTGGCGTGTGTGACTTGGAAGAACTATGTCTACTTCAGAATGTATAAGGAGGAAAGATCTGGTTTTTGGTGAGTGATCTCCACATGTGATAGGTAGATCAAAAAAGTAAAAAAAGGGGTAAATAATGAAAAAAACCCACCTCATTTATTTAATTAATTGTATACACAGTTGCAAAAAAATACTAATAGGAAATGTAAAAGAAGAAATCCTGTAGAAATTTTAGATGCCTTTAAAACAAAGGGTAAATCCACACCCAGAAACTATGGCCACATAACTCCCTCCTCCCCCAGATCTGTTCTGGAATGAATGTCTATTTCTGTTTCTAATTAGCTTACAAAACTGCATTCAGATAAAATATACATTTAGTAATAAGTTTAAGGAATGTTTTCCTTGGAAAAGCAGATTTGGCTGCACTGACACCTCCTGTCACATCACTGATCAAGGGAAGTTAGACAGTTATGCAGCCAAACATGCCCATGGTGGTATGTAGTTACAAGGTTTGAACTCACCAAAAAGGGACCAACTCTCCCCAAATTTGCATGTCCCAAGGAGATATGAGGGAGGTAAAAGGTCCAATAATTAATAATTAATATGATTCTAGACATGTTGAAATAAAATCCCTTCATACTGATCTCTAAAACACTTCAGAGGAATTTGCTTCATATTGGGCTGACCCTTTCTTTTTTTGTAGATCAATATCCACATGACAAGGTTGTTTGAAAATTGTTACTAGGATTACAAAGTCCATGGATCATAACAGGCTATGTAGAATATGAGATTAACGAGGTTAGTGTCTGTAGCCAAAGAATTGATGAAGCTAGTGTCACACCCCCTTGCTGTGGCACCTCAACACAAGTTATGAAGAAACTATTTATGGCTGAGATTACTGGGCAAATTTGCAGGAGCTCATGACATGGCTTAAATGCACAGCTCTAGTGGCAATTGTCTTAAATGCTCTGCTCCAACAGTCTTAAAACCATTTGTAAGCTAGGAAGCATTGTTGCCTGGGAATGCTTCTTTTTGTCTCAGGCAGTACTATTGCATTACTACTTATAATTGCATAATTTTGTATTGTTACAGGTCGCTTTCCTTTGCAGTAACAAATTGTTGTTGCATAGGTAGTGAATTGGGTTGCAGCTGGTGATAACACTTTGTCCTGCACTGGAGAATGTTAGTAAGGTTGACATGTAGAAAGAGAACATGAATATTGGCCTGTAAGGACACATCTGTCTCAGCTGTCTAAAGTCTGGTATCTGATAGAGAAGGCACCCGTAGGTCATGATTTATGCCAGTTCTGTCTGATGGGATACGTCCTAGAAATCCCCGGTTCCTCTTCCAGCTATAAAGAGACTCTGGACGATGTCTACTCAGAAAAGACTTAGCCTTAGCCTGGATGGCTAGAACTGTTGAGTGAAAAATGCCCCTTGAAAATGCTGACTATCTCAAGCCCACAAATTCTACTTAGGATAAGGGACCATGTCATTTGTTGGTAGAATGGGCACTATGGTCTGAACAGAGTCCATGCTCTGCCTCCACAGTGTTTCGTGGGTTTACATCTGCGATTCCATGAATTACTATTTTTTCCCCATTCTGATGTTTTCTGTTGTTTTTTGGTTTTTTTTTTTGATAATATGGTTATCACCAAAAGAACTCTGCAGAACTACAAGGCAGAATTTATTGAGTTTCTTTGGGAATAAACTCTCTTACCTTGAGTGGCTTCCCAGCAACACAAGAAAAAAAGGGGAATCCTTGCATGTGGAGGATACTGTAACATTCAGGCTACACTGCACATACATAAAAATGTCATTTTGTTTTGGATCAGCTTTTAATCGCCCCAAGATTATCTTCAGGACTAACATTGTCAGTTTCTGCTATAGATCTATTTATTTATAGCTTTGATTATATTAACTTTTAGGAAAGCTATATTTTACCTACTTAAATGCTTCCACACCAGCTAGATATGCTTTAAGTATTCAGTTATAATTTTAAGAGTTATCACTGGTGAAACACATGTAATATAAAGCCTGTATGAACAGCTGTATCAAAATCAGAAACAATTCTTTATTTAAATGAGATTTATAGACTGGAGTGAATTATAATACTTCTTTCCACTTTTAGTTCATTTGATAATGGCCATGATTTGAGAATAGTTCAAATCTTACATAATAATATTGAGAGCTACCAGGAGATCTGTGGTATTAGGTATGAGAAGGAAGAAAATATGACCCTTGGAGAGTTATGTTGCTGATGGACTCAGCTTAAACTGGCACTGAGTCCATTTGCAGCTGGCTGAAAATGGTCCTGTCCGACATGGAGGACAGCTTCTGGTGTCTTCTCACAGCAGCCGCCCCTGCAGCATCCCCTTTACCAAAACCTTGCCATGCAAACTGAACACAGCCACCAGGTGTGCTGGCTTTCACTGGGGTAGCATTAATTTTCTTCATAGTAGCTAGTATGGGGCTATGGTGTGGATTTCTGCTGGAAACAGCATTTATAACTGTCTACCTATGGGGAGTTTGAAGACACTGCAGTGTTTGGCAACTGTCTCCATTCTTCTCTGTCAGCTTTTGAAATTAATAGTGCTGCCTGTCACACCTACTGCTGTCTACTGAGGGCTAGGTGGTACAGTAGAACTGTCTGCCTTCATTCCTGGCACTGCAATAAGAGCTGCAGCAATGAGCAGAAGGAGCTCATTCATGCATTAGATTGTGATTTGATATGAGAGGGAAAGGTTAGCAATGAGGAATATATGTGGCTGAATGTCCAGCCAAAGGTGTTTTTGGAAAAAGAACATTTGTACTCAGAAGCCTAGAGGGACACACCAGTCCTTCATGCTTCTCTGTCAATCACTCAGAACTTCAGGCACTGACATGCCACTGTGTGGATGGACTGCTCCAAACCCCATCAACCACACAAAAAATCCCCATTAAGGTACTTACTCTAAGACATTTCAAAAGGTAATTGATCAACAGAATGAAATTACCCATGTATTAAAATGGTAAGCAACATTATAATTATTGCCAAATCTATTGAGTGGGCAAAAATAATTTCACTTAATTGATTTCACTTTGATTTGCTAAACATGCAATTATGATTTATCTCTTTCACAGTATTTAATTATGAGAATAAAAGCACATGCAAACAGTGAAACTCTCATTCTGGGCCTCCTCTTGCATGTTCTGTTTTCAGAAGAATGGACCGAGGGTAGTAACATGGTATAGTCTTCAGCAAAGGTTTTGATTTACCTGATGGAATAGATCTGTAATTTTTATAGAAATCTTCAAACTTGGAATGAAAAGTATAATTTTTAGTGAAACCCTGTTAGCACCAGACTTTCACTGATAGGGACAATGCAACTTCATATGTAGACAGTGTAGAATATAGTCTGGAAGAGACATTCACCAAACTTTGTCACAGACTGTTCCTGTTTATAGAAGTAAGATTATATCCTTTCTATACAGGTTTTTTTTTTTTTTTAGTGTAGCAAAATTTATAAAAATTATTTCAATTGTTTACAGTAAAACCCTTTGGTAGTAACTTCAGCATTTCCTAATCAAACACATCTCATCTGAAAACAGAAAACATTCTGACTTGCTTTAGTTTTGTTAGCTATTGCCATTCAGAAACGTTTGGTGGAAAAAAAAAACCCACTGTGTGAATTGAAGCTCCAACATCTGGTTGTCTTAAGACAAAGTTAAACTGGAGGTGTAAATTTGTATTTTGGTGTTTTGCAATTTTTTTAGTATGAGATCAGTGGAGAGTGTCTAGTAACGGACATATATCACTGTTTTCTATTAAAGCCTGTCTGGAAACTTCAGGAAAGTATTATCAGTGAATGCACTGATACTAAAATAAATGGATACATGCTTTATATTATAACTTTAATTTTGCTTTCATATATTTTCAATACCTTAATCAAAGATATGCCCTGGAATTATATTAAACATATCTAATACATGTACAAGTAATACTTTTCATTCCATCTCTACTAGACTTAAAATACAAATCAGGAGACATACTGTAAATTGCTCAGTGCTGGATTCTCCTCAGGCTCTTCATTCTAGTGGGAATTTTTCTATTAAATTAACAGGGCTTTGGATGCTGGTCCTTATTGCCTTTTTAGCTTTTGCCAGCAAGGAATGAGTTTCTCATTCAATGGTAAGCAAAAATTGTATGGGCTGAGTGAGGTGCTCTTCAGGTGTGAAACCTGCCCCTTGATGGTACAGAAGCCACATGATTCTGATGAAATACCAAGGTAATTTTCAGATTTCATACTGAGTTTTTATCATAGTGCTAGACCCTGATAGTTCCAGAGCTTACCAGCAGGGAAACTCGTAATTGATGACTTTGTTTTGTTCAACTGCAGTGTCTGCATGTGTGTTGCACAGAATATACAATAATAATTTTTATGATACTATTAGCAAAAGACAGAATTTTTTGTGCAATCCAGATATTTCTTAATTTAACTAATATTTAAGAATTAAAAAATTTAGCTATAGTAGAACTTTATTTCACTCCCATTGGTGTAAATATGAGTCTTCTTTACAAACAAAAGGTCTCTATATTTTTTGTCTTGTGAGACCAAACATTTTGCGGAGACTAAAGCCACAGTTATGGTTCACTGGTGCTACAGTGAAGTGGGGTTATGATCTCTTAAAAATTTGAGACAGTCATTAAAATCAATATTCCACATGGCAAATAAAATATTCAAGTTTTTAAAATGTAAAGATGCTGTGGTTTGGCTCTCTTTCTTTTGTTCATAGAATTTGATATTGCATGATTGAAATGTATGTGGAAATAAATTATTTTCAGCAGTCCCAGTCTCCATTTGAATAACAAAGAAGGAATACTAGTGTTCTTGATTTGAAGCAATTTTCTTTTCGGAATTTGCCGGGGAAAGGGAAGGAGTGGGACAAAACAATTCCACAACACTATGATCTTGTTACTATTTTCCTGATGGCACAGATATGAATTAAACTGAACCTAGGGAAACATTAGAATATTTTGATTCTTATGTTCTCTAAACCTAATGTTGCTATTTTATTATATGAAAGTTTAATGCTTCTTTCCTCTTGGTGCCAAAAATAGGACTGTACTTCCCTGACTGACATCATTGCAAATTCACTAAGATCAGCTTTTGTGTTAGAAATGAATAGTGAAAGGGTGGAAAACTCAATAGATACACAGCTCCTGCAGATCTTTTTTAGGTCAGCTAGTTGTAGTTCTCTTTTTGTTTGGTTTCAGATTAGAGGGACTTTTGTTTGTTTATTTTGGTGATGTGTAGTAAGAAAATTAAAACTGTGGGCCCTATTCTGCCAATATTATACGTAGAGAACACCCAGAGGCTGTCTACAGTACTTTCCCAAGATGAGATGATAGATACAGAGATTGGCAGGACGAACTAGAAGATCTAATGAGTTTTTCTTTTTTTTCTGTCTAAGGTCTATTACATAAATTTAAAGAAGAAAGATGCTGACACATTTGTCCCTTTGGCCAGAGGTTTGAAAATGTTGGAGTGATTATAAATAGCCCTTGTTTAACCGAGACAATTCTAATTCAGATTTCAGCTTGGATTTTGCAGCAATTTTGCTGCAATGAAAAGGGAAATCATAGCTACAGAAAAGTGTAGATTTCACTGCATGATATATTTCATTTAAATCTTCCCTCCCCCAAAACTGAGAAATTGTATTAGAAAAATGTGTTGCAGTATAGTTGATAATGATAAGACCAGGTTGTAAATATATTTCAGTTCTTGCTGACCAATAATATTCTGTTATTTATGATTGAAAAGGATGTGAAAGGTTAATATTTAAAGTATTAAAATATCAGAAATGGCAATAATAAGAATAATGCATTTAAAATGTGTACTTTCATGCATACATTTAATGTGGAGAACTGGTGTTGGCACATTCTTTCTTAAAACATTTTTTTACACATATTTAACTTCTAGGAAGAATTAAATAAGTGACAAACAGAGCAGGCATTCCCTGCTACATAGTAGTGTTGTATATTTTCATAAAATTACTCAGTACCTTATGATATAATACTTTGGAAAAAATACCTTTTTGAATGTATGAGCTTGTAGTTTTTGCTTGGTAGATTAGTCCTGTACATTTCAAATACTCTGAAATAACACATTCTTCTCTTCTGGTGACTGTGTCAAGAATATGATTGCTAAAAGTTACATCCATGAGTAGATGGTCAGCACAGCAGGAAAATGCTAGGACTATAAGACAAATGGTAGGTATAAATTATTTGCAAGCTCAAGTAACAGCAATTTGATTTTTTTTTGAGCCTGTAACAATGCCCCCAGAGACGAAAGTGTGAATTTCTGTAGATCATTGCATTTTCATGGCCTTGGCATTAAGTAAAGGTTGCAGCTCTAGGTTTTGAATTTCCCTACTCATAAATAAGAGCCGTTTTGGTTTTTATGTCTGATTTTTGCATGAAATATGTATATTCTAATCCTTGCTGAGAAGTCTTCAAGGAATAATAGTGGAGGTTTTTTGGTATAAAATTTCATCTCACATGCTTGCAGAAACATACGTCTTTGGTGTTGAAGTCGCAGCACCTATATCAAGGGCTTGTGTATCAAAGCCATTCTCTTCTGTATTCTAATGTTTAACAATTTGCTGATCATGACTGACAGGTTTACACAGCTAACAAGTTCTGGAGTTGTAGGTGATTTATTCCAGAATAACTCAGGCAATTCAGAGCATTTAGCTTCCACAGTCTTCCTTCTCATCACAGAAAAGAAATGTCTACTAGGACTGATTGTATGCTCTTTAAAGTATCTCCATTGGAAGGGACTTTGCCCTACAGTGTGTTCAAGCAACTGTAATGTGGGCACCCAAATTCTCATTGAAGAAACACAGAGAAAGGTCTTTTAGTTATTCTTTATTGGTCTTTGTTGATTTAGTTATTGTTATTTGCGTTGGCCAAGCTTTTTTTCTTTTCTTTTCTTGAAATGACCATTCTTTGCCCATGTTCTCACACAGAGGACAAATTCTGTAAACAAAGCTCAAGAGACAAACAAATGTCTGTCAAAGTGGAAACAATTTTTACAAAAAGATACAGTATTTGACTTGTGTGCCATACTAAAGGTGAGATCACAGACCTGATGTAAGTTCTATGTTTTTCTCAGTAATTTTCTTTACATGACACCAAACCCAGTCTCCCTTATCTCCACTGTAGAATGCCATGATGTAGTTTTACAAGAGCAAAATTATGCAGAAGAGATAACTGCAGACACTCAGTTGAAATCTAATCTGATCATATTTTTGTTTGGATTCTTCAGCGGAAATTAACTTCTTTCCCATTGTGGTGGTTATGACTGGGGTAGAGTTAATTTTCTTCACAATAGCTGGTGTGGGGCAGTGTTTTGTATTTGGAAAAGTGTAGATAGAATCATAGAATCATAGAATGGCCTGGGATGGAAGGGATCTTAAAGATCACCTAATTCCAACCTCCCCACCATGGGCAGGGTTACCTTTCACTAAACCAGATTGCTCAGAGTTCCATCCAACCTGACCTTACACATTTCTAGGGATGGAGAAAGCACAGGGATGTTTTCTTTATTTGACTTTAGTCAAGTTCTTTTCTGCCTCTCACCCCACCACTGAGCAGGCTGGGGGTGAATAATGTGTTGAGAGGGGACACAGCCAAGACAGCTGACCCCAGTTGATTAAAGGGATATCCCAGCCCATATGGCATCATGCTTGGTACATAAAAATGAGGAAACAAGAAGGAAAGGGGAGATGTTTGGAGTGATGTTATTTGTCTTCCCAAGTCACCAGTGTGTGTGATGGAGCCCTGCTTTCCTGGAGATGGCTGAACAACTGACTGCCCATGGGAAGCTGTGAATAAATTCCTTGTTTTGCTTTGCTTGTAGGCACAGATTTTGCTTTATTTATTAAACTGTCTTTATCTCAACTAATAAGTTTTCTAGCTCTTCCAATTCCCTCCCCATCTCACTGTGGGGTGAGTGAGTGAGCAGCTGGGTGAGATTTAGCTGCTGACTGGGATTAAACCAGAACATATATTATTTACTTCATCACTTGACTGGAGGCCCTAGGAAATGTAAACTTCTGAAGTGCAAGATTATGTATGGAATATAATAGTAGGCCAACAGCTGAAGACTTGATCAAACAGGTGGGTAAAATAACAAACAAGCAAATGTGGCACAAAAATGAGTGTCTATCCTACAACTAGAAATGTACGTGCACTGACTATTCAATATGATAGAAAAAACTGATCTCACTCAGAAGCCTCCAGCCCATAGATTTGGGTATGGATAGTCTTTATTTACAATATTGTTTAGCCCACTCTGAAACACAGGCATTTCTGTAAAATTGTCCCATGAATGATTTGCCTGATTTTGAGCTCATGAGTGACCCACCTGGAAGAGGGAAAGGATCTGGATGTTGTTTAGCTGTTTACCTGTAAACAGGCGCATATCTACAAGATATGTTTACCTGTATCTACAGGTAAATATATCTTTATCATATGAACTGATTATCTCTCAGTAGTCAGAAATCGTGTATAAGGAGGCACAGAATTTCAGAACGGTACTTTCTCCTGAAAATAATACCTGAATGTAAGATGTTAACGACACAGACATTATATGTGGATTCTCTTACATATGCATC